>NC_046160.1:47234769-47367269 GCF_011064425.1 Rattus rattus | reverse complement strand
TCAATCCTTGGGATGCCGGGAGATTCAGGGTACCCCTGTTTGGGGGAAGGAGAAAACCGGGCTTTGGAGCTACCCTTGGGCTGGAAACACAATGTGCAAACAAGCCCAGGGTACTGGCGGAATTGCTGAGGTTCTGGTGCTGTGCGGCAGCCTGGAGCTTGCGTAGGTCCTGCACCCAGACTTGTTGTCCTGCAACACATTCACCCAGACTCTGAACAGCAGCAGGATGTCCTAGATTAAATAGTGGTTCTTTTCTGGATAGAGTCTCCTCAAGGGACTTCCGTGGTCAGGGCTGCTGCTGGAGCCATGTTGCTGTCTGTGATCCGTGCTGACTCCAGCTTTAATAGGCAAGGAAGCTTTGTTTGAGATGGTATTGATGACTGCAGACTCATAACTGAGAATGAGAGAAATTGAAGGCCTCTGTGACAACCCCTTTCCCTACCACCACATACACCAGAAAAGAAACAGTCTAGACAGGAAACCACTGAAGAGAGACCTTAAAGACTGAGAAAGATGCTGATGATAAAGATGTGGTGATAAAGATGCAGTTGATTGGCAGGGCAGGGGTGGGGAAGGAGGGAGGACAGTAACACAGGACTCAGTTTTCCTTAAGGGACTGGCCATTGGGAGTTTGACCTTGCTTCAACAAGCACATGGGCAATACCACTGGACTTGGTGGTTGGTTTGTTTCATTTTTGGTGGGAGGGGGCAGGAGGGTATGGGTAGGTGGAATGGTAGAACTTGTAAGAATGAAGAGTGTGGTCTGGGTACATGGTATGAAATTCCCAAATCATTAATATAAATATTATGTTGGGGAATAATTAGAAAAGGTGGTAGAAAATAGGATACCCACTTCTGAAAGGATGAGGCTGTAATTCTATTTCTCACCCTTTATAACAATCTACTTGAAATGGATAAAAGAATATTAAGATCTCCATCATTAAAACTGACAGAGGAAAATATCAGGAAAACCTGATGTAGGGATAGGGAGCAGCATTCTGAAAAGTATCCCAATAATTCGGTAAGTAACTGCAATAACTATCCAATGCAATTGAAATGTAATAATTCTGAAAGGCAAAGAAAGGGCCTCGGGGTAAAGAGAGAACCTACAGAATGGGGAAACATTTGCTTACTTTAAACATAGTAGGAAATTACAACAAGAGGGTTAGAATTAAAAATTCTAACAGCAAACCTCTAACAGCAAAATAAAAGTCATCTAATCCATGCATGGAAAAATTCATTAAATGGGCAATTCTCAAAAGAAAAAGCACAAAAGAACAAAACATACATGAAAAAGAAGATTCAACATTATTGGCCATTGTGGAAATAGAAAGTGAAGTTGCATTTACTTTCAAACGCCTTTCCTTCATCAATATGTCTATCATCAGCAAAGCAAATGACACCAAGTTCTGACAAGAGTGTGAGAGGAAAACATTGTTATGTAGAGCTGGTAGGACTGTAACTAGCAGTCCTTGAAGAAATATGGAGATTCCTCACAAAGGATTTAAAAACAGGAAGAGTGACTGCATGATTCACATATTCCATGGGTCAACACCCCAAGGACTCCGTCAGCAAACCATAAGGGATATGCACATTCATGCTTACTGCAGCACTGTCCTCAGAAGTCAAAATCCAGTGCCAACCTCGATGCCCATCAACTGTTGAATGGAGAGAGAACATGTGGTCTATGAATGAATCACCAAATGTGTCATTTTTCAGGAAAATGGTTGGACCTAAGGATCATGATACCAAAACAAGCCAGAACCAGAAAGGCAAATATTTTATGCTCTCTTATAAACAAAAAGCAAAATCTGCCTTTAAGACGTGTGTGTGTGTGTGTGTGTGTGTGTGTGTGTGTATCGATGTGTATGTGTATGTATGAGTGTTCATATGTGTGTCTGTATGGATGGGTGTGAATGTGTGTGTATGTGTGTATGCATGGGTGGGTATGTGTGTGTATATATGGGTATGTGTGTTTGTGTGTATGTGTGTATGTATGGGTGTGTATGGGTATATATATATAGGGGTGTGTGTGTATGTGTGTATGTATGAGTGAATATGTGTGTATATGTGTGTGTATCAATGTGGATGTGTGTGTATGTATGGGTGTGTATGTCTTTGTATGTATGTGGCTGTGTATGTGTATGTATGTGTGTTCATATGTGTGTGTATGTGTGTTCATATGTGTGTGTATGTATGGGTGTGAATGTGTGTATGTGTGTATGTATGAGTGAATATGTGTGTGTGTGTGTGTGTGTGTGTGTGTGTGTGTGTGTGTGTTCATTGTCTCACTAAGAAAGCCCTTCTTGTCTGGGTAATGAAGAGCTATTTACAAAACAGTTCCTTGTATAACCAAAATGATAAAGGGGATCAGAGAGAGAAACCAAAAGTCAGAAGCACGTAAGAAGCTACGGATTGGAGACTTCTAATTATTTGATATCTACAGCATCCTATGAAAATTACCTTTGCCAAGAGAAGTGTGATAGCCCTTTGATGGGGGCGTGGGGTGCATTTAATCTTCCTATTGGCAGCAAACGAAAAGGAGTGCTACTAGTCTTAAACTCAGAAGTGAGGATGAGATTACGTTGACATCACTTTCTTCTTTCTCCAAATATGACAGGAAAACAGCTACCCATTACTTGTTGGGGAGTTAAAGGTTTGGGCCAAAGCTTGGCAGGAACACACAGAGCTGAGGTTTCATTTCTTTGCTCTGAGTTACATGCTGTGGCCATGTTAAAGTTTAGGCTTCACATTCCTTTCTGGTGAAGAGGAGATTTAATGAATATGCTACATGTTCAATCTTCTGAATGCCTCCAATCTTCTGCTGGTTCTAGCCTTTCTTTCCTTTCTTAAGTGCTATGTATAGAACGTGTATGGATATCTCTGCCTAAATGAATTCATGGAAAAGAAGAAGAATTATTGCTGTGGGACAAAAAATATCTCCCCTCAAAAAAGAATGTACAAGCACACAAAAAAAGATGTGGGATTTTTATGAATCATATCCTGTAATTTTTCACTTTTTTTCCAGCTACCTCCTTCTCAGAACAGAATCCAAGAAAACCAAAGAAAACTATTTGTGCTGTGTGCAAAAATTTTGCCAAATTGAATTACATAATTCATCTACCAGATTTGATGAGTTCCTGGATATAATTTGTAACTTTACATTTTGGGCACAAGGAAATAATGCACTTGTTACATATGAATAACATGTTTGTTAAAATATCATATTTTATAATTACTTTAGAATGTTCCTATATGCATGCTTAGTACAGAGATTTAGGCGTAGAGCTTGGCATTGGTGCAAGCACTTCAGGATACTAGACTGAATATACTTGTGTGTGGAGTCAAATCAACAAATTGGCAGATATTAAATATTTCCAGCCTTCCGGTCTCCATCTGCACCCGGAGCTGGGGCTTCCCTACAGCTCTTTAACCCAAAACCTGCTGTCGGAGAGCTGGTTTGCCAGGAGAGCTCTCCCTCTTCAGCCCACAACCTACAGGTAGGACCCCACTTTTTCTCCACTGACTATCCAAAGAGAGACCCACCAGGAGTGCACAGGGCTCAGGAAACACAGGGTGTTCATATGCATCAAAGGAAAGATCTACCAAAATGAACTCTCCATTCTAAAAATCTATGATCCAAATGCAAGAACACCCACATGCATAAATGAAACTTTACTGAGGCTCAAAGCATACAATGCACCACACACAATAATAGTAGGAGACTTCAACACCCCACTCTCATCAATGGACGGATCACAGAAACAGAAACTAAACAAAAACACAGTGAAGCTACCATAAGTTATGAACCAAGTGGATTTAACAGACATCTATAGAACATTTTATCCTAAAACAAAAGAATAAGCCTTCTTCTGAGTGCCTCATGGTACCTTCTCAAAAATTGAACATATAATTGATCACAAAACAGGCCTCAACAGATACAAGAAGATTGAAATAATCCCATACAACTTATCAGACCAGCATGGACTAAGGCTGGTCTTCAATAATAACAGAAACCACAGAAAACCCAAATACACATGGAAGTTGAATAATGCTCTGCTCAATGATACTTTGGTCAAGGAAAATATAAAAAAATAAAGCCTTTTTAGAATTTAATGAAAATGAAGGCACCACTACCCACACTTATGGGATACAATGAAAGCTGTGCTAAGAGGAAAACTCATAGCTCTGAGTGCCTGCAGAAAGAAACAGGAGAGAGCATGTGTCAGCAGCTTGACAGCACACCTAAAAGCTCTAGAACAAAAAGAAATAAATAAACCCAAGAGGAGTAGATGGCAAGAAATAATCAAACTCAGGGATGAAATCAACCAAGTAGAAACAAAAAGGACTATACAGAGAATCAACAAAACCAGGAGCTGGTTCTTTGAGAAAATCAACAATATAGATAAACCCTTAGCTAGACTAACTAGAGGTCACAGAATCTGTCCAAATTAACAAAATCAGAAATGAAAAGGGAGACATAACAACTGAATATGAGGAAATTAAAAAAATCATCAGATCCTACTACAAAAGCCTATATTCAACAAAACTGGAAAAACTGGAGGAAATGGGCAATTTTCTAGGCAGAAACCAGGTATCAAAGTTAAATCAGGAACATAAACCATCTAAACAACCCCCAATGCTCCTAAAGAACTAGAAGCAGTTACTAAAAGTCTCCCAACCAAAAAGAACGCAGGACCAGATGAGTTTAGTGCAGAATTTTACCAGAACTTCATAGAAGACCTCATACAAATACTGTCCAAACTATTCCACAAAATAGAAACAGACGGAGAGCTACCGAATTCCTTCTATGAAGCCACAATTACACTTATACCTAAACCACACAAAGACCTAACAAAGACAAAGAACTTCAGATCAATTTCCCTTATGAATATTGATGTAAAAATATCTCAATAAAATTCTCGCAAACAAATAAAAATTCTCAATAAAATTCAATGCAATCCCCATCAAAATCCCAATTATTTCTTCATAGGGTTAGAAAGAGAAATTTGCAAACTCATTTGGAATAACAAAAAAATCCAAGGATAGCTAAAACTATTCTCATCCCTGAACTCAAGCAGTATTACAGAGCAATAGTGATAAAAACTTCATGGTACTGGTACAAAGACAGGCAGATAGATCAGTGAAATAGAACTGAAGACCCAGAAATGAATCCACACACCGATGGTCACTTGATCTTTGACAAAGGAGCTAAAACCATCCAATGGAAGAAAGATAGCATTTTCAACAAATGATGCCGGTTCAACTGGAGGTCAGCACGTAGAAGAATGCAAATTGATCCATTCTTACTGCCCTGTACAAAGGTTAAGTCCAAGTTCATTAAGGACCTCCACATCAAACCAGATACACTCAAACTAATAGAAGAAACTTGGGGAAGAATCTTGAACACATGGGCACTGGGCAAAATTTCCTTAACAGAACACCAATGGCTTATGCTCTAAGATCAAGAATCGACAAATGGAAACTCATAAAACTGCAAAACTTCTGTAAGGCAAAGATCAATGTCATTAGGACAAAACAGTAACCAAGAGATTGGGAAAAGATCTTTACCAATCCTACATCTGATAGAGGGCTAATATCCAAAATATACAAAGAACTCAAGAAGTTAAGACTCCAGAGAGCCAAATAACCCTATTAAAAATGGGATACAGAGCTAAACAAACAATTCACAGCTGAGGAATATCAAATGGCTGAGAAGCACTTAAAGAAATGTTTAACATCCTTAGTCATCAGGGAAATGCAAATCAAAACAACCCTGAGATTCCACCTCACACCAGTCAGAATGATTAAGATAAAAAAAAAACTCAGGCAACAGCAGATGCTGGTGAGGATATGGAGAAAGAGGAACACTCCTCCATTGTTGTTGGGATTACAAACTGGTACAATCTCTCTGAAAATCAGTCTAGAGGTTCCTCAGAAAATTGGACATAGTACTAACTGAGGACCCAGCTATACCTCTCTTGGGCATATACCCAAAAGAGGCTCCAACATACAACAAAGACACATGCTCCACTATGTTCATAGCAGCCTTATTTATAATAGCCAGAAGCTGGAAAGAACCCAGATGGCCTTCAACAGAGGAATGGATTCCAAAAATGTGGTACATCTACACAATGGAGTACTACTCAGCTATCAAAAACAATGACTTCATGAAATCCATAGGCAAATGGAATGAACTAGAAAATATCATCCTGAGTAAGGTAACCCAATCACAAAAAAATCACATGGTATGCACTCACTGATAAGTGGACATTAGCCCAAAGCTCAGATTACCCAAGATACAAACTACGGACCACATGAAACTCAAGAAGGATGAAAAATGTGCAGGTGCTTCAGTCCTTCCTAGAAGGGGGAACAAAAATATTCATAGGAGGAAATAGGGATAAAAGATTTGTAGCAGAGATTGAAGGACAGGCCATCCAGAGCCTGCCCCACCTGGGGATCCAGCCCATTATACACATAGTCACCAAACCTAGACAATATTGCTGATGTCAAGAAGTGCTTGTTGATAGGAGCCTGATATAGGTGTCTCCTGAGAGGTTCTGCCATAGCATGACAAATACAGAGGTGGGCCATTGAACTGAGAAAGGGATCCCCATTGAAGGAATTAGAAAAAGGATTGAAGGAGCTGAAGGTCTTGCCACCCCATAAGAAAAACAAAACCAACCAACCAGAGCTCCCAGGATCTAAACCATCATCCAAAGAGTACACATAGATAGACCCATGGCTCCAGCCGCATATGTAGCAGAGGATGGCCTTGTTGGGCACCAATGGGTCGAGAAGCCTGTGGTCTGTCAAGACTGGATACCCTTCACCCCACGTAGGGGAATATCAAGGCGGGGAGGTGGGAAGGGGTGAGTGGATGGCTGGGCTAACACAGTCCTAGAAGAAGGAGGAAAGGGGATGGGATAGGGCATTTATGGACCAGAAACTGGGAAAAGATATTTACATTTGAAATGTAAATAATAATTATCCAATAGAAAAAAACAAAACAAAAAGCAAACAAAATAAAATTCCAACATTTTTGATAGTATTCACTATATCCCCAACGCACCCCAGATCCACCCTTTCCACTCTCAGCTTCCTGGTTACCCAACTTCAAGTTTTCCTTTTCATTTTTTTAAACACATCGAATCATATTTTTGGGTGCCCAACTCCTCCTGGTAGATCCTGGCATGAAATGTGGTTCATCTACCAAGTTCACACCACTAAAGGGAAAACTTGCTCTCCCTCTTCCTCAGCTATCAAATCCAAACACCACCTCAGCATGCAGCAGCTTTTAGTGCCCTCCCTCATAGTCACGTGCTATGGTTTTGTCTGGCTTGAGCTTGCACAGGTCTTGCGCATGCTGTCTCTGTTGCTGGGAGTTCATGCCTGCGTCTGCCTTATACATAGTCTTTCCTTGCAGCTACCCACCACCTGTGGCTCTTCCACTCCTCCTGTCCCCTTTTTGGCAAAGATCCTTGAGACTTGGGAAAGTGTGTGATCTACAAATGCCCCACTTTGAGCTGATCCTTCTTCTGTCATTTCTTTTTTGTATATTGGCCAGGTGGGGGTCTGTTTGTTAATCACCATCTTCTGCAAGCTGAAGCTTCTCTGTTGAAGGTTGAAGGATGCACTGATCAATTAGCGATAAGTCATTGGCAATTGGTTTTTTAAAGTATCCTCATTTAGCAGAATAATAGCATTTGTTTCTCCAATACAATCCATTGCCTATCTATTCTTCCCAAGATGGTTCCAGAAATAGGTTTCATCTCATGGACTGGGCTCTTAGATTTTATCAGAAAGTGATCAGTTGATTCTATAACGTTCTTGTCACTCGACCAACGGGTCTGCCTGTTCATGTCATCCATTACTGCAGCTCCCAGGGTTGTAATTTAGGGGAGACTGGTGTTCCTCTAGGAGTGAAGCACAGTGCTTGCTCCACCGTCTTCCTAGGTAGATCCAATTCCTGAGCTTCATATCCTTCCCCTTCCATATCCTGAACTCCACAGGTCAGGAAAAAAATGTAGATGCTTGCCTAGCTCTAAGTAGATTTGTTCTGTTTATGAAGCACTGTGAAAGAGATATAAGCCAAAACTCTGTTACAGTCACCAGATCACCACAACCCCCTACACTGGCTGGTAGAACACAGTGGTTCCAGAACTGCTGAAGTTAATGGCTGTCGAAGCCTGTGCCTTGTTAATACCTGATAATGAACTGTTCTCCCCAGTGTAATGGTTCCTACGAGCCCATCGAAAACAACAAAAGAAACATTTTTAAAATGGGCAAAGAGCTTAGATATGCCTTTCTTCAAAGACAGTATGAAAATAGCCAAGAAACATATGTAAAGGAAGTTATCATCTTACAAATCAACAGCACAATAAGAAGTCATGTTGCACATATCAGGGCAGCTATTACTAAAAAAAAAAATACCTGGGAAGAGAAAGTACCAAGCATTGCCAAGAAGCGGAGAGCTATTGAAAGCCTTGTACGTAAATGGGAATGCAGCCTGGGGTAGCCAGTGCAAATCGCTATACTAATATTATCCACTTATTCCACTTTTGGACACAGACCTAAAGTAGTCAAAAGTACAGACTCAGGCAAAAGAAAGCAAAACCAAAAGTATATAAATGTGAGAAGGGTTCTTACGAGGAGGGTCTGTGTTTAGTAGGAGGAAGGCTGTATGGTTTCAGTGACCAGAATGTACTTCATACATGCGTGAAATGGTCAAAAACCAACTTCTACACAGTCATGTTAAAGATGTCATATACTAATAGTCACAACATCTGACTCACAATAGCTAATGCGACTGAAGCACTCATAGGCAGAAGAATGAGTAAAGGAGGTGAGGTATGACCAGGCAATGGATTATTATGCGCCGTTCATGAGGGATGAAACATGTTTGATGAGGAATAACATTTAACACGTACTAGATATACATTATTCCTAAGAATATTAAAGCTATTTAAGTAAGTCAGCCCAAGAGATGCTACGGTATAATTAAACAAGTCAGTGGCTCGCAGAGCAGTCAAACTCACAGAGACCCATGAAGGAGCGTGATTGTGAGGAGTTGTAAGAAGTTAATACAGAATGCACAGAGAAGTCCAGTTGGGAGAAATGGGGTAAAGGAGCCTAGAGATGAATTGCAATAGTTCATAACCACCTAAATATAATTCATCCCAGCGGACAGTATGTGCATAGTATTAAGTTTATTAGGTTAAGTTTTATGTTATGTATATTTTGCAACGTTGAAATTGTGTGTTTTACTGAGCCTTTTCAAAAATGGCTGAAATTAGAAGCCTCTTAAGGCAGCTGGGGGAACTGTAGGTGTGTGGCATGGAAAAACTCAGCTGCCAGTAGCTTACTGACATATATCTGTCCAAGTTGTAACTCAGCTTTCTTAAGTATAGTCATTATTCTAACACATTGAACTGGGAGTTCGGGAGGCGAAAATGAATGTGTTTTTATTTCTACTCCTCATGAGATATAATTGTTTATCATGCTGCTATTCTTCACAAAATATGTGTGTCATAACGATATTTCAAAGCGAAATTGGGAACATAAATGAAGCAACAGTCCTTAATGAGGTGGCTGGCATATCTGGTAGGAAGTCAGTTGAATGGATCTAGAGTCTACATTCAGTGCCTCACCACATTTTAATCAGTTTTCCTCAGCCTCGTTCTTTCTCTGGATGTACTTTCCCCAGGTGAGTCATTGAAATGGCGAGTTTGATAAATTTACACAGTCCTCTTGCCAATGCGGTTCCTGAGCTGTGATCTCAGAGCCACAGAGATCTTTGCCCCAGTGTATCCTTAGCCATAGAGAACACATGCATTCTCATAAAAACAAATTATCTACCCTGTAACAATACTACAGAAACCTTAAGAAAAAGTCATGAATCCAATAAAGATCTGCAGTATTATATAAGCAAGCAGAATTTGCAAGGTAGAAACGTGGATAAACAGTTGAAAGAAAGCCATGAGATCAGAAGAAAATAAAATAAAAATATTTCTTCTGTTTTTCTTTTTTAAATATTTTATTAGTCATTTATTTAAGACTTCAAATGTTATGCCCCTTCCCAGTTTTCCCTCTGCAAACCTCCTATCTCATTTCCCTTTCCCCTGGTTCTATGAGGGTACTCCCCCACCCACTGACCCATACCTGCATCACCACTCCTGTGCTAGGGCATCGAGACTTCAAAGGCCGAGGGGCCTCCCTTACTGATGCCAGGTAAGGTCATCCTCTGCTTCATATGCAGCTGGAGCCATGGGTCTCCTCCATGTGTACTCTTTGGTTGGTGGCTTAGTCCTTGGGAACTCTGGTTGGTTGATATTGCTGTTCTCCCTGTGAGGTTGCAAACCCCTTCTGCTCCTTCTATCCTTCCCCTAAAAATTTCTTATTTACACCAACACTGAAGAAAAAAACTGTCAAAGGAAGGGATACCCACCTGAGACACAATGTATACCTCTGTCCCTGTTAGAAACTGGAATTTGTATCCTCCTTCTTAACTTTGCCAAACTATAGAAAAACAATCGTTGAGAAATGACCTCCACTTCCTTCTATTCCCAGAGGATGAGAAGAAGGTACGGACTGGTTTCCTTCAGAGCGGATAACACTGAGAGCAGCAGGCTGCTTTCTCAAGGTTCTCAGAACCTGGGCAACCTAAGCAGATGACTTAGTGCCAGCGAGAGAGCCATTGTGCATTAGCTGGGGGGTGGGGGGGGTTGACTACCAAATGCTTCTTCCCCTAGCATTTGCCACCAGGAGACTTCCTGCCCCTTCAAGGAAGAGATGTCAGGAATGTTAACTTGATAGCTGTGACTGCTAGGAGCCAAGTTATACTGGGCGGGGAGGGGGGTTGTCTGGTCCCACTGCTGCCTTAAGAGTCAAATGTAAAAGGCACTAAAATATCAGTTTAAAAAAAACCAAAATAGTGCTAGTAAGCTAAAGTTTCCACATGGGACTTCTTATATGGCTGGCCAAAGGTCAATTGGCCCCTTTTCTGAAAGAGATAGCACCCCAGAGTGGAAATAAAGTACACTCATTATCTTCCGGAGCCTGACATTATTGAAAATGCTGTCACAGACGTTTGTAGGTTATACAATGCAACTTTGGGTCTCAATCCCCCAGACTGACAGCATCATGGCTGCCTGGATGTGACAGCCAGGCATATTACTAGAACAGGTGATATATATTTCTAGTTAAAAGTGGAAAGCTTCCTTTAAAAGTAGTTTTTCAAAAGAGGCTATTTAAGAAAAATCACGACAGAAATCTCAAGGAGAAAATCTGAGACACACTTTGCCTTTGTGAGACCAGGGAAGCTGGGGGCAAGGACGTGAAACACTTCCCTACCCCTGCTGAGGGGCATGACTGACACTAAATGTGAAACACCGCGTTCTGTACAAACAGGATACTCTTACTTGTGAAAACGAACTTATGTAGAACTTACCTTACATTTCCTTGAAGAAATGCAGTATAGTAGTTAAACACAATTAAATAAAAAACAAGTCAAATCTTCACATATATTTTTAATTTTTTAGTTATTTTTAGTTTTATTTGTATCAATAATTTGCCTATATGTATATGAGGCCAGAAAAAAGTGTCAGGTCTTAAGGAACTAAAGTTACAGGTGGTCGTGAGATACCACAAGAGTCATCTGGAAGAGTAGCTGCTTCTCTGAACCAGTGAGCTAGGACTCCAGCCTGTCAAACCTTGAAATGTTCTATGTCAGTTTGGGGTGATCATTAGTATTCAATACTAGGTTCCTACAACACCAACTGATCCTGGTAATAAGAATTGATTGCAAAACCCACCTATATTAAATGTATACAATATTGATGCTATATTAATAGTAACAAAGTACTTGAAAATAATTATATATGATAAAGAATCTTACAGATTGTTATTCAATAATTTAAAATATTCTATTTTTTGTTTTGCTCAAAATTCTGTAAGTAGGCTTACAACCTTGGGCCACCAGAAATTTATCCAACTGGCATTTCAAGATTAAGTACCTTGTGTAGCATCTACAGCATAACTAATTTATGCTTAACTATGAAAAGCCAATACAAATAAAAAGAACATAAAACCTTATGGGGAAGATTAAGACAATATATAGCTTATGAAGTCAATAAGAATTATTTCCCTGATAGTCTAGTAGCAAAATAAAAAAGAATTATTACTATAGATAGGGGAAAATCAGCATTTATCCTGATGGTTTAATGAGGAGGTAGATAACTTGATGTTGGGCAGGCATGGGCTGACAGAATTGACTGGTTCCAGGGTTCTGTGTACAGAAAGCAGTAATTGCTGGATGTGGAAGAGATTTGAAAATCAGCTTTTGATGAAAGTTATCCTGAATGGTGTGATCCTTTATCCCAAGAAGTTTGCAAAGAGCGTTTAGATGGGTCAAAATTGAAGACAGGTGATGTCCCAGAGAGTAAAGTGTTAATAGTTTCTCAGGATATAATAGAAAGTAGTAAAATAGCACCAAAGGAAAAAACCCACAAAAACAGAAACAAAAACAACTGTACATAAACTAGAAACACTTACACAGAAAAGGTAAGACGTTGAAAGATTCTCGAGTGAGGATAGTGTGAATTACTTGAGTGTTATAGATGACAAGAGTATAATTTATATAAAGATACATGGTTATGCCAAATAATCAATGCTGTAAAGCCATGCCACGGTATGCTCACATCTTTCCATGTGTGTAAAAATTGAATTTCTAATCTTAGTAAAATTCTAGCACACTGTTCTCCACCCTTGGAGCATTCTAGACCTTCAAATGTGTTCTCTTTATAGTCCCTAGGATATTAGGAGAAAACATCAGCAGACTTTACATGTTAGTATCAAAGAGAGAAGGCCACTTATGCACATACTATTGGTTTTATAAATAGAATGTTTTATATAGTATCTGACATTATGAATATCATAATAGGTATTTACAAACTTTGACATATGATGGCTTCCTGGTTATTTTAGACTCCTTTTTGGATTTTTTTAATTGGATATTTTACATATTTACATTTTTGTTATTCCCTTTCCTGTTTTCCCCTCTGGGATTCCCCATCCCATTCCTTCTCCCCCTGCTCCTATGAGGGTGCTCCTCCACCCACCCACCCACTCCCACCTCAGTGCCTTGGCATACCCATACTCTAGGGAATCAAGCCCTCACAGAACTAAGGGCCTCTTCTCCCACTGTTGCCTGATAATGCCATCCTCTGCTACATATGCGACTGGAGGCATGGGTCGCTCCATGTGTACTCATTGGTTGGTAGTTTAGTCCCTGGGAGCTCTGGGGTGTCTGTTGGTTTATATTATTCTTCCTATGGGGATGCAAACCCCTTTAGTTCCTTCAGTCCTTTCTCTAACTCCTCCACTGGGGACCCAGCTCTCAGTGTGAGACCCGGCTGTGAGCATCCACCTCTGTATTTGTTTTAGGCTCTTGTCCCAATGGTGTGTATATGAAATATATGTGTGTGTGCACATGTGTGCCTGTATATGTATGTGTGTCTGTTAATGGGTAAAATTCCTATAGTAAGATATGTTGAATTGTAAAGGTTATTTTATCATGTTTTCCAGACATATTTTTGCAACACTAGGTATTAAATATGAGGCTTCACTAATGTTAGAGAAGTATTCTGACACTGAACTACTGCACCAACACTATTGTGTAATAAAAAATTGAAATAAGAGAAGGCTTAGATAGTGCTTAGATGATACACTCAGCTCAAATCACCACACATCTCTCTAATGTAACCCATAACTCCTTTGTTCCCTTGGCTCTTTAAATCATTGTTTGGCTTTTGCTTTTTATCTTACATTGATGATGAGCTTCTGTGATGTGCTCTAATGACTGGGTAGATATTCTTGAATATGCTAACTTAGAAATAAAATACTGTCTGACCTTTTAAACAAATGGACTAAAGTAGTCTGCCACAATACAGCTGCCTACACTCATCATGAGAAATGGACTGGGTCCAGGCTGAGGAAATGGCTCTGTGGAAAAGAGTACTTGCTACAAAAGGAACAGGTCATGAGTTCAAATCTGCAACAACCCACATAAAAGTGATGTGGTAGATAAAGGAAGGGAAAGCTTCAGTTTCAGCACAACACCCTGTCTCAAAAAATAAGGTAGAGAGCAGTAGAGAAAGACATTCCCACATGTTTTCACATGAACACACATAACCTGAGTTCACGTGTGTGCATACAGATGCACACACACACACACACACACACAGAGAGAGAGAGAGAGAGAGAGAGAGAGAGAGAGAGAGAGAGAGAGAGAGAGAGAAGACCAAACCCCTGTATTTCAAGACAATGTTTTAGGATTGTATTGACACATACTTATTCATAGGCTTTTGTTTTCAAATTTAATTTTTAAATGCAGCTGCTTTAACAAAGACCTGAGGAGGACCATTTACCTCTAGTTGCCCCAAATTTCCTGGAATAGTCTTAATTTCTATAAAGTCTCAAATTTATTGAAGATGTGTGTTGACTGGATTCCAAGGATCATAATTATGTGATAGATGAGCTGTGGGCTACTTTTTTTTAATTTAGCTACTATCTAAACTAAAGAGAGGATTTTTGAACACAGTATGCTATGGCTTCTCCTCACTCCTTCCACTTTACATACAACACATTTAATGACTGAGGTTGCTTTAGTCATCTGTTCAGCCCTGGAATGACTGTGTAATAAAAATGAGAAGGCCCAATTGCAAACACTTTAAAATGTCAGCTTCTGTGCTAAAGCTACTATTTCATTCAGACTACAGCATACGTCCTTACGGAATACTGAAGTCTTCCTCACTCACAAACAAAACCATTGAGCTCTGCTTAACATTCTGCAGTCCCGTAGCTCAAAGATGCTGGAACTGAGAACTAAAGCTATTATACTTTCATTTGTATGGGGGGGGGGCTAAGGCTCCTTTACAAATCGAGTTATCAATGTTTGTATGTATCTATTTTTCATTATAACTCAAACTTGAATAACTGATGAAAGGAGAGGTTAAAGTATGTTTTCATTCATTCACTATGGTATCTTATGCGCCATTGGCTAGTGTTAACGATTTAAGAGGAATATGCCTAACTGTGAGGGTAATAACTTCTTCGTCTGCCTGTACAACGTCCACCACCTTCTCTGTTCATTGAGATGTTCAAACACTGACTGCAGGACCTTGGTACTTGCTGCGATATTTATCTAAATACTTTTCTGACTCTCTCATTTCCAGGTCTCATTTTATTGGCCTGGAACTAGACTTGTGGCAAAAGATAGAAGAAAGTAAGAAAGAAGGCTGATTGGTCTGCTATGCTGGACTCTAGAAGGGATTTTTTTTCTTCTATAAAGAGCAAAATTAGACAACACGGGTCTCTGCATTTTTTCATTCCTTTTGCTTATTGTGCGGGTAAGCTGCTATACCAGCTATGTCAAAAGCAAAAAATGGGGAGCATGAAGATCAAAAATCAACCTGAGAATCGCGGTAATGTTCAAGGGATAGAGTTCATATCCCAGACGTAGCTGGTGAGCATCAGTTCCAAGCAACCTAGCGCCAGGGTTTGTGTTGCAAGTTTGGCAGAGTCAGGTAGGTAACGGCTTAAGCTATAGCAATGTGTATGACTACATTTGCAGCAGGCTCTGATGCCAATTGATCATTCCCAGAAAATGATCCACAGCATAAGCATGCTTTTGACATATTTATCACACGCCAAAACATCAACTTGCTGATCCTGATCATGGGCACTAACAAACTTTAAGACCTTCTGCCTAAGTCTTGGGCTAGATTCAATACTTTGAGATGAGGAGCAAAGAAAAGGCCAAAGCTTCTAAAAACTAGGCGTATCTGTTCAGTCATGAAACATCCTGTAGATCCCAGGATAGTGGGTCAATTTAAATTTTTTTATATACTTTAGAGCAATAAGTATCCAGGATTGGAGTCCATAGAAATACTGGCAGGAAAGATGGTGGGGAGTCAGAGGAAGACCTTTCAGCCATGGGATTCTGTAAACAGGAGAGGACTGAGGTGAACTTCTGTGAAGACTATGACCTGTTTATGTTGGGTATATGGGACAACATATGAGAAATATGCTGTTTTATACCAAACTGTTCCAATTTCGAAGAGTGACCAGATAGGCCTTTACATACAGGGACTGACTATTCATCTGGAAGATTTCCCCACAGTGACTGTACTAGGCCAAGATCATAACAATGGGAGAGTGCATCTCTATATATAGGGAAGTTAAGAAATAAAACAATTCAGAGTTTTATTCAGAGTGTTTAAGATTCCTGAAAAACTTCTGATATTTCGTTGGATTTCAAAGGACGTGGAAGTAAGAGCTAGGTACATTCATTTATGTTTGTCTTCTTCAAAGATCATCTTGCCATTTGAATTTTATGTAAAACTCATGGCTTATAGAGACGACCTCCACAAGGAAAATGTTAATTCGCAAGCTTAAAAAGTTCCCAAATCTGAAGTTGGAGAAGACATGAGTGTGAACCCAAGCAGAGCGGGTACTGTGTGTTCAGTTTGTTTGCTTTCTCGTGTGTAGCTAGAGAAATGTTAGTCATTTAGATGTGTGGAATGTGGTGCTTTAGGATACCTAAGATTACAGTATAAAAGACTGTAATCAGTACTTTCACCAAGGAACATAGGGAAGACAAATAGGAACATTTAAAGGCACACTCAAAGGAAGGCCACTTCTGCTAGCTTAGAACCCAACCTCACACCCAGTCAAGAACTAGTAATATAGGCAGATTGCTCTTATTTATTTCATGCTTTAGAGTCCATGTATGGATTTTACCAGCCTTTTACAATTTTTATTTTCTTAGTCATGTCTATGTGCCCACAGTCATTTAAAAGCTAAATAACCTGTTTGGGACAATGAGTGTCAGAGGCCTGCTAAACCGTATGTTAGGGTGTACAACCTAGACAAATTGAAACTGAGAGCTGTTGGTAGTAATTAAATAATTTCAGAGGAAGGATTGTTGAAATGTATGCAATACACACACACACACACACACACACAGAGACAGAGAGAGACAGAGAGACAGAGAGACAGAGACAGAGACAGATACACAGAGACAGATAGACAGAGACAGACAGAGAGACAGGGACAGAGAGAGACAGAGAGACACACACAGAGAGGGAGAGAGGGGAGAGAGAGAGACAGAGACAGAGACAGATAGACAGAGACAGACAGAGAGACAGAGACAGAGACAGAGAGACAGAGACAGACAGAGAAAGACAGACGGAGAGAGACAGAGAGACACACACAGAAAGGGAAGGAGGGGGGAGAGAGAGAGAGACAGACAGACAGAGAGATACAGAGACAGAGAGACACAGAGAGTGGAGGAAGGGGGAGAGAGAGAGAGAGGGAGAGAGAGAGAGAGAGAGAGGGCTCTGAGGCCTGAGGGAAGGAGTTTGATGAAAATAATCTATTTTAGGAATAGTGTTTACGAATGAGTGTTTCAAAGTCTCTCATTTTTTGTACATTGTCTGATTTTGAGTGTATATTTTAGTTACCATATACCGGAAGATGAATGTTACCATATACTGTGACACAAAGCTAATCTGGTGATGGCTGAGTGAGGCACTGACCTATGGGTAGAGCAGAATCTCATTAGGAGTCACTTAGTCCTTTACAGAACAATGGTATTTGATTTTCCTCTACATCCATGGCCTACCCAATCTTGGATTCTTGGCCACCAACAATGTCAGCATGCATCCCTTCTCCTGGAGAGGACTCCCATCAGGGGGTAGTTGGCTACCCCCACTACATTTATACCACTATTAAAACAGCGTATCTCCAGGCATGTCCCTGTTGTAAACCACAGTGTTTGTAGCTCAACTCATTGTCACCTTTCTCCTCTGGTAGGGTAGAGTGTACCTTCTCGTACCATGAACAGCAGTTAGAACAGGTGAAGGCTTTAGTTAGCAAGCAGCTCCACTTGTCCATGTTCCATAAGAAAGCTAAATGTTGCTCAAAAATAGAGCCTTACCATAGTTTTGAGGAGAGTAACCAACAGCTTTGGTAGTAGCCTGGGATATTTGGGTGTCTCCATGGAGCTTCTTTGGCCAATGACTCAACTAAATATAACTTATTTCTAGCACTGGAGGTTCCATTTGGTGGAAGATTTGTAGTTGGGGCATTATTTCCCCCCCCGCCCTGATGTTTAGTGACTCCATTTAGATTTCTTTTCATATATGTATATATTTAGGAAGCGTCTACAGTAGTACATTCCCATAGTGACCCTTCAAATGGCCCCAGTGTCACTTGTCTGTCCCCATATCTCCTTCATTCAACCTCTCTTCCATCTGCCTCCTCGTTTAATCCTTCCTCCCTGGTCTCTCTTCAGTCTTTCCAAAGCTGTATACTATATACAATTTCCTTTGCCACACCCATAGCCTGTTCCTCAATACAGAACCTCTCCATAATCATGATTTATAAGACACCTTTAGCATTTTGTAGTCTCCTTTTATTTGGATATTTATCACTTACAAGCTTCTCCTGTTAAATCCAGACACTGGACTAAATGTATTATACTGGACACCAGAGTGACTCATATACTCATGGGCTAAGAGTGCTTGCTATTTGTGGTACTTTGACTAAAAGTGGTTCTGATAGGCTCATGGATATGAATTCTTGGTCACCAAGGAGTGACACTATTAGAAGGTGTGGCCTTGTAGGAGGAAGTGTGTCACTTGGGGTAGGCTTTGTGGATTCAAAATCAAGCCCTGTCCAGGGTCTTGCCTTTCTCTTTCTCTCTGCCTGCAGATCCAGATGTAGAACTCTTGGCTTCTTCTCCATCATGTCTGAATGCACATCTCCATGCTTCCCACCATGACAATAACACTAAACATATGAATAGTGAGTAAACCCCAGTTAAATGCTTTCTTTTACAAAGGCCTTCATGGCCATGTGTGTCTTCACAGCAACGAAACTAAGACATTGCTCTCCCAGAAGATCCAAATCCCATTCCCAGCACTGAAATGTGGTGATTCATAACTTCTTACACCCCAGTTCCAAGGAATCCTATACCCTTTGTTGGCCAAGGTTTGACCAACTATCTGTTTAATCCGTATTCCAGTCATGAAGCCATACCAAATTAACCAACACATCCAACTATTTATATGATCTAGGATTTCTGTTCATTGTGTATTAACATAATGACTGGTAACTCACTTTCTTTAAAAATTTTAATAATATTTTTAATCTTTAACAACCTCATGCATGTATATGATGAAATTTTGTCACTTCCATACCCTAAATCCCTCTCTTACCTTTCTTTTCTATTGAAACATTTCTTCCCAACAAGTCTCCCTCCTGGCTTAAAATATTTTGTGCACATGTAATCAGGTGATCTGTTTAATTATGACTGTTTACATGAGGATGGGTGGGGATTATCTGGTAGAACATGGACAAGTTATCAGTGGACATTCCACTGAAGAAAATGGCACTTCCCTTGTCTCCTCTCAACATCCGTTAACTACACACAGTCCCTTAGTGAGGGCTGGAGCTTCAGGATCGCTATGTGATGAAACAGTGAAAAGTCCAGTATTCTGTAGGTCATATATAGATAACTCACTTTATAGATAAAGTGAGTTTGTGGACACAATGGCTGTGTCATCTCCAGAAGACACCGTTTGCACCATTCCTCCCCAACCTCTGCCTCATACATCAATTCTGCCCTCTCTGCTACACTATTTCCCAAACCCTACATAGCTGATGAAGATGCCCTGCCTACAGCTAGTCAGTACATAGTCACATATTAGTGGTGTTTAACAAGTTCCCGGTCTTTATATCAACCAATACTTGCTTCAAGACAAAGCTTCTCTATCCAAAAGCCTTCCCCTACACTCAGCTATGGGAACTGATTTAATGCCACATTCTACCTCATAGATTGCTTTTCTATACATGAGTTTCTGTTAGTATTTTGCCAAGTGGATTTGCCTGTAATTTGTTCTTCATATATTCTTATTTAGACTGGGTATATACATACTTGAGTTCCTTAAGAAGGTAGGAGAGAGGCTGGAGAGTTGGCCCAGCAGTTAAGAAGACATGCTGCTCTCATTGTGTGCCCAGCACTCACAGTATGTTGTCATCTTCTGGTCTTTGCCAGCACTGTATTCATTTCCACAAACCCCTTTCTCCCTACACATACACACATGATTTAAATAAATAAATAGATGAAACTTTTTAAAAATTCAAGAGTTTCTTGCTTACTGTTTTTCTGGAATAATGTACACAATATTGTTTAGAGATTGGATTATTTCTTAAGTGTTCACAGAATTTGCTTGTGAAACACATATGGACTTAGTAATTTTTACATGGGAAAAATTAACCATGAGCTCAATGTCTTTACATACTTGTTAAGACTATAGGTATGTGTTAAATTATTTATACTTTCATAGAGATTTTTTCAACTCTATTAATTTTTCAAATTTAATATTAGTTCTCTATAATATTCTCATACTATCCATGATTATGTATTATTATTTAAAATAATATTTATCTATGCCTTATCTCATTTTCTTATTAGTCTTTGTAATAGTTTATTATTAGCTATTTAAGAGATTAAAATTAATTTATTTACATTTTTGAATCATAGTCATTTATATCTCTATGAAAGGTTAGATGGCAAATATTCCTTGCAGACTATGCTGTCTCTAAATACTGACATTAGAACATAAAATCAGCTCTATGTGGACCTGTATACCAATAAAACTTTACTTATAAAAAGCAAACAACTGATTTTTATAAACCACAGGCAGTAGCTTGCTGAGACCTACTTCATTTATTTCTTCCTTTATGTTCAATTTATTTATATTTTCTTTGAGAATATTCTGTGACTTTCCAAGTTTGCTTAACTTATATACAATTTATTGTTTGGCTTTACTTATTTTTAAATTTGCTGCAAAAATATTATATAAATTACAATTCACTACTAGATTCCCACAAGTTTTGATACATAAAGTCTCACTATACTTATTTAGAAATACTTCTCATTTCCTATATATCTTCCTTAATGTCTGAATTAATAAAGATGTGTCTCATTTCAAAATTTGAAGTCTTCTTTTCCATTTATTTCTAAATTCATTTCATTATGATCCAATAATTACTTTTTGAGAGTTGTTCTCATTATTTTCCCAAATAAGTATAAAAAATATTTTGCTTTTATTACACAAAGTTATATAGATTAGTATTATATTAGATGTATTATTGTATTGTTCAAATACTTTTTTAAAAAATCAATTTCCAAAATAAGTGTACTATAATTTCCCAACATAGTGGTGCATTTGTATAGTTTTGAGTACTCATGTATATGAATAAATATACAGGAATGACTTTTGTATTTTCCTTCTGTTTTAAGATGGCTAGTTTTCTATCCATTTGAAACAGGATAGATTCATTTGAGAAGAGAGAATGACAATTGAGGCAACCCCAGCCAGATTGTGTTGTGGGATTCTAGTAATAAACTATAATTTATATATTTTTGTAGTGATTGAAAAAATGAGTAAAGCCAAACTTAATAAATTGTGTACAAAGTAAGCAGCCAGGGGAACATAATTATACATTTTCTTGATTGATAATTGATTTGGGGTGGCCTAGCCCATTGTGAGTAGTGTTTCCACACAGCTGGTGTTTCTGGGTTCTGTAAGAAAGCAGGCTGAGCGAGCCATGGGGACAAGCCATTAAGACCATTCCTACATGGTCTCTCCAGTTCCTGTCTTCGGGCTCCTGCCCTGCTTGAGTTCTGTCCTGACTTCCCTCATTGATGGACTGTTACCTGTAAGGATAAATGAAATAAACCCTTTCTTCCCCGAGTTGCCTTTGGTCATAGTATTTTGTCACAGCAGTAGAAAGTCAAAGGTATATATCTTCAGTCTACTTTAGGAATGTAGATATATTTTAATAAGAATTTTGTATTTTATATCCTACATTTTGTTTCTTTTCCTTTAATTTTAGAAACTATTTTGTTGAAATTGATATTGGTATCTCTCTATTCTACTTTACAGTTCTTTGAGGGCTAGAGGTATGGCTCCCCTGTAGCATAATACTTGCTTAGCATGTCCATGGCCCTGGATACGGATTCTTTAGAATGCTAAGCAGAACATTGAGTAGCTTTAACATTTAAATATAGTCAAATCCCTCTCTTTATAAAGTCAGTAAAAGCTGATTGTGGTGGTAGATACTTGTAATCTCAGCAGTCAAGAAGAAAAGGCAGAAGGATTAGGAGTTCACATCCATTCACAGCTACATAGCATGTTAAATGCTAGCCTGGGCTACTTGAGACTCTGTCTCAGAAAAAAATAATAATTTTAAAGTAATTTAATTAAAAGTGCATCTTATATGCAAGTTATCCAAAGTAAGATTCTGATAATGACGCTGTACAACCAAAACTTCTGCCTTAGAACATAAGATTTGTCAATGTGTTAAAGGACAACGAATAGCATCTCAAGATACTCAACTCAATCTAACCGACACTATTAAATACTAATGAATAAATCATCAAAGTAAATGAGAAGTACAGATACCTAGAGAGTCAGCATTTTTGTATTACGCTTCTTGCAAATTAGGTTCTCCAGAAGCAGAGGCTAAGAGTTTGGTGATCAAACCCCATACAATGGACAAGGAAAAGGCAGCAAGAGGCAGGAAGATGCCTGAACTCATGATCTACAAACCCTACAGTGGGATCTCAGGATTGTGTAGCTGGAATGGACAACCTTTTTTCTCTTTTCTTTCCTTTTCTTCTCTTTTCTTTTCTTTTCTTTCCTCTTCTCTTCTTCTTTTCTTTATTTAAATATTTATTATTTACATTTCAAATGTTATACCCTTTTCCAGTTTCCTGTCCATAAACTCCCTATCCCATCTCTTCTTTCCCTTCTTCTATGAGGATGTTCTCCCACCCATCTACCCACCCCTTCCTGCCTCCTGACCCTGATATTCCCCTACACAGATGGGTTGAGCCTAGGTAGGACCAAGGACTTCTCCTCCCATTGGTGCCCAACAAGGCCGTCCTCTACTACATAGGCAGCTGGAGCCATGGGTTTCTCCATGTGTACTCTTTGGATAGTGGTTTAGTCCCTCCGAGCTCTGGTTGGTTGGTATTGTTGTTCTTACGGGGTTAGAAACCCTTTCAGCTCCTTCAATCCTTTCTCTAACTCTTCCAATGCGGACTACATTGTCAGTTCAATGGTTGGCTGTGAACATCTGCCTCTGTATTTGTCAGGCTCTGGCAGAGCCTCTCAGGAGACAGCTATATCAGGCTCCTGTCAGCATGCACTGCTTGGCATCAGCAGTATTATCTGGATTTGGTGGCTGTATGAATATGGGCTGAATCCCCAGGTGGGGCAGTCTCTGGATGGCCTTTTCTTCAGTCTCTGCTCCAAACTTTGTCTCTGTGTTTCCTCTTATGAATATTTTTGTTCCCCCTTCTGAGAAGGACTGAAGCATCTGCATTTTGGTCGTCCTTTTTCTTGAACACAGATGTCCCTCAACAGAGGAATGGATACAGAAAATGTGGTATATCTACACAATGAAGTACTACTCAGCTATTAGAAACAATGACTTCGTGAAATTCGTAGGCAAATGGATAAAACTAGAAAATATCCTGAGTGAGGTAAACCAATCATAAAAAACACACATGGTATGCACTCACTGAAAAGTGGATATTAGCCCAAAAGCTCAGATTAGCGAAGATAGAATTCACAGACCACATGAAGCTCAAGAAGAAGGAGCTCAAGAAGTATGAGCCATTAGATGCCACATGTTTAACGTGGTGTGAAGTCAGGTCAAACAGTTTTCTCTGAAGGGGCTGAGCTGTGGAGGCTGCCTGCTGACAAGCAGCATCCTCTGAAGCAAAGGTTTATTCATCACAGTCTTGGAAAAAGTTCAATTCATTTAGCCAGATAAATGGAAGTGGCATAAATCAGGATGAGCGGGATGTGTTTGCTCTCTGTGGCTTCTTCCCAGCTCATCACAAGTCCACAGCAGAACAGCCATGGAAATGAGAGCCGGGCAAACATTACTCTTTACTCTTAGATGTGTCCAAAACTTTAGTGTAGGCATTTGAGATCTATAAATTATTTCTTTATGTAATCCCAAACGTCCCCCTGCCTGCTGACAGTAGTAGAAGCAGCCAACGGGCGTTCAAAGACGTTTGCGTGGCCAGCCAATATTTTCGAATATCTGGGTGTTTTTGTCATAGTACAAAATGCCTCACACTACAGATAAGATGACTTTTAAAATTAGCAGTCTTTATAGATATTCATTGTTGTTCCAAAATTCATCATTAAATATTTGCTCTTCTCTAATCTAGCAATGTATTTAAAGACATGAATTGCTCTATGAATTCCTGACATAATGCTATTGATATGCTCAGTTATTCTGGATTGTTCGGCTTTTCTAAATAGTATTGCACATCATTCTGTGCTTGGTTTGGCTTCATTGATCCACATTATCCTGAAACCCAGGGTAGATCATCTTTATTGATCTTCATTGAGTCGGACAATGTAGGAATCATGTCAAACAGAAACCTATTCACTGAGAGGCGTCACTTGACTTCTAAATGCTTTGGCTTTGGGGTGTTTGTTTGTTTGTTTGTTTGTTTTGTAAATAACATCATTCAAGCAGAAGGAAGTGATTCCTGCTGACCTATAGGACACAGTCAATTAAGAGAAATGCTGCACTGAAATAGTTTCCAGATACTACATTTAAACATAATGATATAATGGCAGGAACTGACATTTACCTAGGAGAGTGATTTCACTGAAGGGTGTTGTTTTCCTATTAAGGGGTCATTTTCCCATGGGCTAAGAAACTGCTTTCAGTCTTCTGAAGTCTCATTTTCTATAATGTTGATACTTCCTAAGGACTTGGTCCTACTGCTTGCCTGAAATTTCAATTAAGAGTGATCGAACAATTTAATTAGGACTCTTTCTACCAGAAATGTTATCTTGGAAAGTTATAAGGGAAGGCAGTAAACGTCAAATGTTCTGAGTGTTAGGTGCCATGTTATGTATGACACTTCCTTATTCCTCACATGTAGTGCTTTTCTACCTTCCAAGGGAAAACTGGAAGTTAAGAGTTTAAGTAACTAGGTTGTGATTGCATAACAGATAAAAGACCAAGTGATGACTGATTAGTTTTTATTATTTATTTATATTGTACTGCTACAGTATCAATTTAAACCCCTATATAAGATGTATAGATATCCATTTTTAGTCTATAATCAAAAACAAAGTGAAAACTAAACATTAAAAATATAAATGTCAAATGGAAGTCAAGCATTAATCTATTTTAGTCATCTTTATAATTGTGATAGTTTTAAATATCAACTTTATATAATGTTGAATAATGTGGAGAGAAAGCCTCAATAATGGATTGTCTAAATTGGGTTGGCCTGTTGGTAAGTGTGTTGTGGATAGTCTTTATTATATTAATTGATATGGGAGAAGCCAACCCACTTTGGGCAGAACCATTCCCTAGCAAGAATGCCCTGAACTACATAAATGTCAAGAAATTGACATAACCCAAAAGCAATTTGGGAGAGAAAGGGAGGAGAAATAGGCAGTGGATTCTGGAGGTGTAATGAAAAAGACTTGGGGTTATATATGATCAAAATATATTGTATACATGTGGGGGAAGTTCTCAGAGAATTAATTTAAATGCTGTGTTTTAAAATACTGCTAGGAGGATGCAATATATAGTCTATATAGCATATTATATATACAAATAATAAAAGAAAGAGAAGCTATCAACCTAAGAGTAAGGGGTAACAGGAGGCATTGGAGGGAGGAAACCTGGAAGAAGCTAGTAAGAAGAAAGGGAGAGGGGGAATGAAGTGAATTATTCTAATTCAAGTAAAAACATATTTTAGAAAAAAGAAAGACAAAGGAGGCCTAGATAGGCTTGCAAACTTGCTCACAATTGGCCAGTCATGTTTTTAATCTCAGTGTTTCAGAGATTTTGTAAGGATTGAGCAATTACTTTTCATTGTTTCAAGCAAAGCATTTAAATCATGAAAAACTGGGATAATGGCAAATACATAGGTGAATGTCAGCAACAAACCACTGAACTGAGAACGGGACCCCCATTGTAGGAATCAGAGAAAGGACTGAAAGAGCTTGAAGGGGCTTGAGACCCCATATGAACAACAATGCCAACCAACCAGAGCTTCCAGGGACTAAGCCACTACCCAAAGACTGTACATGGACAGACCCTGAGCTCCAACTGCATAGGTAGCAATGAATAGCCTTGTTGGGGTACCAATGGAAGGGGAAGCCCTTGGTCCTGCCAAGGCTGGACCCCCAGTGAATGGGATTGTTGGGGGGAGGGCGGTAATGGGGGGAGGAGGGGGAGGGGAACACCCATATAGAAGGGGAGGGGGAGCGGTTTGAGGGATGTTGCCCTGGAAACCGGGAAAGGGAATAACATTTGAAATGTAAATAAGAAATACCCAATTTAATAAAGATGAAAAAAAAAAAAAGAGTGTACCCAAAGTACTACTTAAGGAGGGAAAAAAGAGCAGAGGAAGAGAATTGCAAAGAAAAGGAAGTAAGTGGCCTCTGTTATTCCAGGTGAGTTCTCATTAGAAATTTACAGTAGAGCTGAACACGTCATGAAGTGAACAGATTTCGTAAGAAAAAGAAGTATTAAGTGGTTACTATGACATTTCTTGGTTAATGACTGACTGTTTTGGAGGAGGTTTTATGAGCACCGAAATTTGCCACTAAACTAGCTGACCTGAGTTGAAACTCTGAAATGCCTTTTGAACTCCACAGGCAGTCTGTGGAATGCATATGTGTTCACAGGAGTACGTGTATATGTATATATGTATAATTGCTATAGTCCAGACATGAGGTGCATTTCATTTTAAAGGATCGGAATGGCTTAGCCCACTTTTAATTTTCTTTAAGCTGGATTTGAATTCACTGGTATGTCAAATCTAGATTATCCAAAACAAAGAGCCTTTTTCAAATAACATATTTGACTAGCAAACATCTGCATGCATAGCCTGAATCTATACCATTAATTCTATCTGCAGCTATCCTTCTTTTTCCCATATAGTATAAGTCACTTGTCGTCCCTAAATTATCACTTTCCTTGTTTATGGCATGTGCAGTATGGTCTCTTCCATATCATCATGTTAATCTCATTCTGTGCTCAAGGTCACAGTCCATAATCCAGAAAAGTCTTGGTTGTCCACACGAAACAAGGAAAGAGGGTTTGAATTGCTGAACATGGCGGCTAACCCAGGAACCGTTTAAGTTCTCTGTTCCTGTTCTGCTAGCACTAAACTTGGACACCATGATGTTTTAAACACTCTCTTCAAACAAATGAAGTCATTCTCTAATCAGCTCACTTTCCCTCGCTTTAGTTGAACTATCCACACCCAGTTACATATCTCCCCTTTGCTCTATTTCATAAAAACTTCATCATCTTCCATGAGAATACTTCATTTTAGAAGCATGGAGATTATAATACCTGATAAAAAAAATATAGCAAAGAGTGACTTCATTTATTCCTCTTTCCTTTCCTTTCTCTTCTTTTTTTTTTTTTTTTTTTATTTGTTTGTTTCCTTGCATTTTAACACAGGTTTTCACCTTGTAGCTCTACTGGGCCTAGAACTCACTATGTAAATCAGATTGGCCTCAGACCTACAGAACCCATCTTCCTCTGCCTCCCAAGTGCTGGGATTGAAGGTGGGCACCATCACCCCAACACCTGAATGCTTTCTTCCTTTTTGTTTGTTTGTTTACTTTAACACTTTCTTTTTTTTAACATTCCAGATTTTATTCCCCTCGTGGTCCACCCTCCTACTGTTCCACAACCCATACCTCCTCCCCTCCCCCCTTGTCTCCAGGAGGATGTCCCCACTCCACCAAGCCTCTAAACTACCTGGGGCCTCCAGTCTCTTGAGGGTTAGAGGCAGCTCAGACCCGGGAGTCCTCTGCTGTACATGTGTTGGGGGCCTCATCTCAGCTGGCGTATGCTGCCTGGTTGGTGATCCAGCATCTGAGATCTTGGGGGTCCAGGTTAATTGAGGCTGCTGGTCCTCCTACAGGGTCACCCTCCTCCTCAGCTTCCTCCAGCTTTTCCCTAATTCAACCACAGGGGTCAGCAGCTTCTAGTCATTGGTTGGGTGCAAATATCTGCATCTGACGCTTTCAGCTGTGTGTTGGGTCTTTCAGGGCAGTCATGATAGGTCCCTTTTTGTGAGTGCCCCATAGCCTCAGTAATGGTGTCAGGCCTTGGGGCCTCCCCTTCAGCTGGATCCCACTGTGGGCCTATTGCTACCTCCTTTTCCTCAGACTCCTCTCCGTTCACATCCCTGTAGCTCTTTCAGATAGGAACAATTCTGGTCAGAGTTTTGTCTGTGGGATGGCAACCCCATCCCACATTTGATGCCCTGTGTTTCTTCTGGAGATGGGTTATACAAGTTCCCTCTCCACACTGTAGGGCACTTCATCTGGGGTCCTCCCTTTGAGTCCTGAGAGTCTCTCACTTCCCAGGTCTCTGGTACATTCTGGACAGTCCTCCCAACCTCCTACCTCCTAAGGTTGCCTGTTTCTATTTTCTTCTGCTGGCCCTCAATCTACGTCTATACACTCTGAATGCACCCGATCTTGTCTGAATGCTTTCAAATCGGTATCTATCCAATTCTCCAAACAGGTGTGATGAGAATTATCTGCAAGGAAGAAAATAAAAGTTACTGAGGACATCTACACATGGTTATTAATATAAGAAAAGAGGGATTGTGATTGTTGTTTTGTTTGTTTGTTTTTAGAAAATGCCCTATACCTCCAGCCTGATTTTTTTAAGATTTATTTTATTTATATGAGTACACTGTAGCTATCTTCAGACACAGCAGAAGAGGGCATCAGATCCCATTACAGATGGTTATGAGCCACCATGTGGTTGCTGGGAACTGAACTCAGTACCTTGGGAAGAGCAGTCAGTGCCCTTAACCGCTGAGCCAGCGCTCTAGCCCAGAGCTGGGACTTGTATTCCATAGACCATAACTCTTCTACAGTCTTCTACCACACGTGTAGTCTCATGTAACTTGTGTATTTGTAACATGATTTTGGTGTGCATGTTATTGGTGAGAACCACAATTAATTACACTATTAAACAGTCAGTAGAACAAGCAACTACTGGATATATATACTTAAGAGTGAATGCTTTCTGAGGGACACTTGCATGGGATCATTTGGGATACCTAATCATCAGCACAGAAATACTATGCCATTCAGCAGCCAGAGTGCAGTGTTCATGTACTCATGAGTAAAGCAAGAATCCTTCCCTGATGACGCCAACCACTCTGAGCTAAATGGTAGCAAAGCGCTGAGTACTTTTTAGTTTATATCTGAGACCCACCCTTAATGAGGCTTAGTAATTAACACTGCCAGCTCTGAAACCTCACAGTAAGAAGGAGGCTCCAAGTTTGCCAGGCAGACAGGAAACTGGGTGAGAGTCCTACTTCCTACTGGTGAAGACACCTTTTTTTTATTTCTAGTTTTGCATATTTGACTCCTCCTGAAAAGCACCACATGTCCTGAGAAGATCCATAATATCTTCATCTAGCCTCCTTTCCTGATCATAAGGAGTAGCATTTCTCATGAAAATAATAACACTTAGGGCCTCTAAAGCTACAGTAACTCAAAGGAAAGAGCACCCCCCTCTTGACACACTCGCGTGATACCCTGTGCTCTTTATGCTTCCTTTTTATAAAATAATATTTAATTACAATATTAGAATAATTCAATAAGTTTTAAGTCCTTTCTTTCATTTTTATGGGTGTTTCCATCAGTTCAAACACTGACTTTTATGTAAAAAAATTTTTTTTGTGGTGACAGTTTAGAGAACTCGCCCTGCACGGGGGAACGCCATGCCACGATGTGAGAACTGAACAGAAACTGTTCTCCATACTTACTGAAGGGTGGGGTTTTTTAAAGAGTGGAGCAAAAACAAAGCAACATCAAGAACTAGGAGTTGGCAGCACAATAGCATTTAAGTCGCACCCACCCAGAGAAATGTTTCATGAAAAATTTTAAACAATAAATTCTGTCATCTTGAAAAGATGATCCCAAAGAGTTTCCTGTCTCCTTCACACTGGGGGACCTTGTGTTCTCCAGTGCCGGAGGGAAAAGCAAAACAGGAAATTTGTTTTTAATTTTTAACACATCTAAATACAAAACAACTTTTAAAAATAGCATGAGAGTGTATTGGACTTGCTCAACTAATCAGGTATTGATATAGTCATGAAATTTATCTTTTAACAACTCAAATGAATTTATATTTCATCAACTCTAAATTTAAGGTTTTATTGAATATATATTTCACAGATCAGAAGCCTGAAAGCAGGAGCTAATGTAGAGGCCATGGAGGGATGCTGCTTCCTGGCTTGCTTTTCATGGCTTTCCAGGTCTTCTTTCTTATAAAGCCCAGAACAACCAACCACATGGACCTCCTTACATCAGTCACTAATTTAAAAATGCCCTACAGCCATGCCTAAAGCCTGATTTTTTTTTTAAGATTTATTTATCTATTATGTATAAGTACACCATAGCTGTCTTCAGACACACCAGAAGAGGGCAGATGGCTGTGAGCCACCATGTGGTTGCTAGGATTTGAACTCAGGACCTCTAGAAGAGCAGTCAGTGCTCTTAACCACTGAGCCATCTCTCCAGCCCCTAAAGACTGATCTTATGGAGACATTTTCTTAATTAAGTCTCTCTCCTCTGATGACTGCAGCTTGTATCAAGTTGACATAAAACTAGTCATTACAATTGGTGCAGAGATGTATCTTGCTTTCCTGTATACAAACAGTGTAGTTTTGTTTTTTATACTACCTATTGCATACTACCATCGCAAACCATAGGCTGCAGCAGCTTTCGTCTCTCATCATAGAAGTTTCTCTTCGCAGTAGAAGAGAAGTAATACAGAGACTCACAACTGGTCAGAGTATAAGTAATGGTGTAGTGCACAGTCTTAAATATTTCAACTCTATCACATTCCTTGACAACCCTTTCTTCAAGCCTCAGAGAGTATCACGGAAGAGAAGGAGAAAGATTGTAAGAGCCAGGTCAGAGAGGACTGCTAGGAAGCCCTGTCCTCTGGACACAGAATGGCCATCAAACTCATGAACTCACAGCAGGCTGTTGTCTGAACACGACCCTCACAGCATCAAGCCAGCTAAACTCCCATATAGACTAAGAAGGAACTCACAAGGGTCCATCCTTAGCTAAGGAACTATAGCGAGATTATGATATTCGGGAAGGGAGAATCAGTTTTCTTCAGGAAAATGGAGTCTGGTAGGTTTTTCCATGCTCCAGTGAGCCACTCTATACCCATGTGCATGCAGACAGCACTAATCATACTTAGTGGTTTGTTTAAAATGTTAATTTAGAAATATGGCATGGTGTTGGGTGACGTGGCCTGAGAAAAAGTTGCAGGGAGAGATAATATGGGATAATATGATGCATGTATATGCAATATATGAAGTATGAATGTCTTAATTTGTATTCATTTTCTTGGTAACTAATGAGGTAAGTAACCCTTTTGTGTATGTCAAGATTTGTAAATCATTTGTAAAACGTGTTTAACTTTTTTCCAGTTTAAGTATTATTACTGGGTATAGAAACTATTTACGTTCTAATACAAATGTTACGGTTATATGTGCCTGACATCTTTTCTTTCGTTTGTGGCTTACTTGTTTATCAGGTGATAATCTTTTACTCTATTTGGTATGCCATACTTCCTTTTCTTGCTGTTTTTCAGTTTCTAAAACAGTTGGTATAATATTGGAGAGCATTCCTGAAGTCAGGAACCCTTGCTTGCTTTCTGTGGTGGTTTGAAAAAAATGTCCCCCATAATCTTAGACATTTGCATGCTTGGCCGCCACTTAGTGGTGCTGCTTGTGGAGGTTTGGGGGATGCGGCTTGTTTGAGGAGCTATGCCTTGAGAGATAAAAGACTCAAGCCATTCCTAGTGTGCTCTTTCTCTTTCCTGCTTGTGGTTCCAAGATAAAAGCTCTCAGCTTAGGATGCAACTAGGGACGGGGGACAGGATCAGCTCTGCACAGCCCTTGGGCATCAGCGTCTACAGGACCTTTGGTGGTAACATGGGCCACAGATATTGACATAGACTCCTGCTACTGTTGTACCACAGACACAGACATAACCTCAGAGGCAGCAAGAGCCAGGACATCACCATGACTTCAGAGGACATGGCAGTCTACTCACATCAGGCTGTTCCTCACCATCCTTTAGTCTCTAGTTCTGACTCTCTTCATAATTAGCAAGCTATCCTGATTCTTTCTCTCCCAACTCTCCAGCACAAACTTGTTCATCATAATGTCACCCGCCTGCCTACACTTCTGAGCGTCTTCTCTGTGTCAGGTGGCCAGAGCAGGCAGGAGAAACCCCAATCAACAGAGGCCAGCATAGGGAGACATGGAGAAGGACGGTGCCATTAACTAGGGCAACAGATGTGAGAGAGGTGGAGGAGGAAGAAGGAGGGAGACGAATGGTTTACCATCAGGGGAGATGAGGGGGGAGCTGAGCATATGGAGGAAGGCCAGACCTAGGGAAAGGGGAAGACATCCACAGGATCCCCTACCACAGGACACATGCATAGCTCTCATTGTCAGGAGTTCCACATTGGTGCAGGGGCAGTCCCTACAAACGTTGTCTTCTCAGAGAATGACAACCTGTGAACCTTCAAACACACTTCAGCTACCTGACCCACCACCAATGGAAAGGACCTGCCATCCTCTTCCTTTCCAGATGTGCCTGCCAAGAGGCTCCTGGACCACAGGGACCCACCAGAGCCGGGGAAAACCTGTGGTGGGCTTAATGACGTTTTGTTTGTTTTATTGAACAACATTAATTTTGTCTAATGAATTTTGAGGGGTACAGTCTGAGAAAATCTTATTGATTTTTGGGGTTATCTCCTTCTACAACAAAGTGTACTGACGAAGTTTTCAAGTGTAAAATTAACTCTACATTTCTTAACGATGGTGCGTTACTCTTTCCATACTTCAATCTACTAATATTTTTGTAAAGGATTTTTGTATCTATGCTCATTAGGAATTTTAGTGTATAATTAAATGTCTGTTATTGTGGTTCTATTAAGTTCATAAGTAATTTATCAGTTTTGTTAGAGGGGGAAATTAAAAAATTTAAAAGTCTGGGTGTTGTGTATACAAGAAAGTCAAGCCTATTAGGAACGCAAGGAGTCAAAAGCAATGCCAAGGCCATTGTAGCTGTGATCTATTGTGAACCCTCCATCCCTGCAGTTAACACAGAACAGAAGCAATCCAGCCTCCCATTACATGCGATGGTGATAATAACGATACACTTTTTCCTAATGGAGCAGCAACAAAGGAGGCTCACTGTTCCACAAGATTGGGACTGGAAAGATGGCTCAGTGGTTATAAGTACTGGCTGCTCTTCCAGAGGTCCCAGGTTTGATTCCCAGCACCTACCTGGTGACTTACAAGTGTCTGTATCTTCAGTACCAGGGTGTCTGACACACCCTTCTGGACCTCATTGCCACTGAACACACATGATGCACAAAAGAGACCAAATGTTCAGGTTTCAGCCAAATCTCTCTTGTCAAACGAAGACTTGGGATATTTCAAACTTAAGAGTAAGAGGTATTACCTTTGAAATAAATGATTGGTAGGAAATAAAAACAATGAGAGAGATGAACCAAATAGTAATTCTAGAACCATAGAGTGTAATAACGGCCAAAAATCCAAGTGGATGGGTCACTAGTTTTATATACAATATATAAAGAACCTATAAATCTCCATTCCTATCTTTAAAACAAAGAATAATAAAGTGAACACTTTGAAAATCATTGCCTTTTCTTGGACTCATTGCAGAACTATGGCCTAAAAACAAAGCATCACACTAAGACTGATAAAACATGGAAACCATAAGTCATGGCTAAGCTATGCATGTCTGAGGCAGAAGCTATTGGAGCATGAACTTTTGGTTGCAATTCAAGGAGGAGCTGGATGGATCACTGGGGTCTGAATGTGACAAAGCGTGAGATGAGAAACCATGGGGACCAGAATCTGGGGGTGGGGGAATCCTCTCATTTTGTGGGCCTGCTCCTGGGAACCATGTTTTCATGGGCGAAAGCAGACAAGGTCTCTTGGTCTTCTGTGACACTGGCAGGAAAAGTGACGGGTAAACTTTGGGGAATACACTTTGTGGATAAAAGGCATATTCTTTTTCTTCTGCAGCAAAAGACTGAGAGAAAGACATTTCACCGCTCTGTCCCCCTGTTTACGTCTTGCTATGCCTTAGGAGATGGAAGGAGTCACTGAGAGATTCCCAGGAAGGCATAGCTCAGGTGCACAGGCCCATCGCAAGGTTAGCATATAACCATAAGTCAGTAGGACTCCCCATTTCCTGCGTTATACCTTACACCATACAAGATGGTGGGTAACATACATTAGCTGTGATCACTGATTCTCTGAGAACGCATCCTAAGCACACGCAAAGTTGACAAGGGAGCTGAGAATGAAAGGACACTGTAGGAATTAAGCCCCAGCATCCATGTAAACGGTTGACATAAAATTCCACTATAAGGGCCTTCTTACCTCAACTCATTCTGCTTTTCAACAATATTCAAAACTGAAGTACAAATGGCCAAGAAACAAATCCAAAAAAAAAAAAAAAAAAGGCAACATCCTTAACCATCAAAGAAATGTAAACTAAAACTCCATTAAGATTCCTTCTCACCTCAGCAAGAGAGGCTATCATTAAGAAAACAAACAACAGGTCCTGGGAGGATGTGAAATAAGGGGAAACCCTTTTACACACAGGTGGCAATGCTACCTGGCCCAGTCACTCTGTAAAATCAGCATTTCCTGAAAAAACTAAAAATGTAACTAATGTATAAAGAGGGTAAGCCATTCCTAGGAACACACATAAATAATTCTAGAGTACTATGACCATGTAGGTACCTTCATGCCCATGTTTATTGGAGCAATATTCACTAAACCCAAGTAATGGAGTCACCCTGGATACCACCAACAGATAAATGGATAAAGCAAGCATGGCTTATGTACTGAATGGAGACTTACTCTCCCGTGAGAATTACATTATGTTCTTTGCTAGAAAATAGACACATCTAGAGATCACACTAGGTCAAATAAATCAGATGCAGAAAAACAAATATTGTAGGTGTTTTTTCAGTGTCAGAGTGTGAGTGTGTGTGTGTGTGTGTGTGTGTGTGTGTGTTGTAAAAGATAAAGAGGGAAGGAAGGAAGGAGGGAGACAGAAAGAAGAAGAGAGATGAAGGTAAGTGAGGTGAATGAAAAGGGGAGAGGACAATTGGGAAGACCAAGAGGAGGAAAGGATTGGGGTGACCATGTTCAAACTACATGATATACTTCAAAGAAATGATTCCATCCAACACTATGCAGGAAAAGCACATGCTTCTTAATGATTAAAAAGAAAATGGCAATCTGTTGGTTTCCAGAAACTCAGGGGAAATGTTTATTAAGTTAAATATCAATTGTAAATGTGTGTATGTGTGTTAAGTTCACAAATTATGTATTAGTAATAAGGTTAACAAGGAAAGCCAAAAGGCTAAGTGTTAAAAGGCAAAACCCTGGTCTAGAAAAGCAAAGCAACCATAGTAGCTTCATTTCCTACTGGAAACTCCTTACACTGGAAACCCACCACAGTTAGGTGGGTGCACTTAGTTGATATTCACAGTCTGATCGTTTGACGGGAGAGTGTTTGCAGTTATATGTTTGCCCATATGGTGGGACTTGTGTCCATGCATCTCCTTTCTTTTTATCTTTTATTTATTCATTTCTTATTTCTTGACTTGTTTTAAATGATTTTTCAGCTCTAAAAGTAATCCGTGCGTTTGTCTCCTTAGTAATATGTCTTTGCCTTTCTTTTGTTTTGATTTTTTAAAACAGTTGCTCAAGAGTTTACAATAGACGTCTTCAACATACTGTCATCTGTCTTCAAGTAGTGGTGTAGTGCAGCACGTGGAAGGTAAAATAGTTGCAGCTGTATGCTCGTACTTTCCCCTCCCGTTGCAAATGCTGTTCCATTGATGAGCATATTGTTGCTTTAGGAAGTAGTGCGCTATAATTTTATTGGCAATTGGATTAGCTGCACATCAGCTCAGCTGTTTCCGCCATTAGCATTAAATGATGACAGTGAGAGGCTGTAATGCTTTTTACTTGGCATCTAGTTTATCTTAGCTTCTTTAGTGCAGATTTTGCTTTGTTTCGTTTTGTTAATATTTAGTGCTGAGCACCCATGGTCTAGGTTCTAGGGATTACGGACTTTGTAAGGTTTCACCTCACACACACAGCTTACAGACATCAGACATCCCACACAGATGCTAGTCCCCCCGCCCCCAGAGCTGTCATCTCGCTTCCCTGGACTCAGCAAGGCCATTGTGCTTCTTGCGGGTACCACTCCCCTGTCCCAGCGTCCAGAAAATTCTTTCAGTCAGAGGCTGGAAATATTACAAGGTTCCTTTTGTTTATTTAGCTTTCCAAAGACCGTGGTCTTTCCCTGGTGCCGGACAATGCCTGACAATGATTGCTTCCTGTATTTGTAGTTTTCTGCTTATGTGTGGCAGTGAGGCAGGAATGATTGTTCCTTCCTGCTAGAAACTAAAACCTTCGAACTTCCCATTTTGCCACTCATGTGCTGGAGTAAGCCACTTTTTTTCAGATTTGTGAAATTGTGTCTTATTCCTCTTTAAAATGGTCTTAGGATATGGACTGCTGTTTATATAGTTACTGTTAATAAGCCCAACTAGAAGTAGTAAGACACTTATACATAGCTTCCCTCCAAGAGTATTTACTGTCATATCAAAACATAAAAAAAATGTGATTTATTTTACATTGTTCCTTTAGGCTCTCACTGATGTTGACAAATACATGCTATATATTAAAAAAAAAAAAACTCATTCCCAAACACATAGTCCTCTGACCTCAGTATTCTCAGTATTTAAGTAGTCAGTTTATTTATAAAGTCACACTGTCCTATTCTAGTGTTCTCAGCTGTGGACCTCACCAGTTGCTACCTGTACATATTACAGTGTGGTCACGTCAGTCTTCTTAAAGCTAATTATTAACCATCTGATTGTCTGTCTTCCTTGCTTACAGAGCCCCCAATACATTCTCAGTTTGCCAATTTTTACTACCCAGTAAATTAAATCCCCTCTAATATTCTTTCTATCTAACTTGACGGCTGACCAAATAATTTATGCTTCTTGAGATATATAGACATTAAAAATAAGCACAATTCATGTCGTAGAGAATGATGTGACTTCCTTGTAGAAATAATTAAGATTATTAAAAGTTTTTCAGGAAATCCTAACACTTGTTAATTTGGACAGATCCACATAGTTAATAATCAATGTGGAAAGTCTGTAATGTTCCATACAACAACTTCTGATCACTTGTGATTTATTATGGTTCTAGAAAAACAAATCTTTCAAAGATAACTCTTTCAACACAAAATTGTATAAAAGTAGTTAATTTCATAGACACTATAAATTGTGTAATTATTTAAGAAGTAAAATATGTAAAGTCAAAAAAACACAAAGTATCCTATTACCATTCTCTCCTACTCCATGAAGCCAAACGGTAAATGTCATTTTTTTATGGTATTTCTTATTCAATTCTAAGCAAAACTCAGAAAAAAATAAATTCAATAAATACAAAAAATAAAAAGACTTCCTGAAACATTTTCAAAGTTGACTACGGTTTCATCCAAAGAAGATATGGCAATGTACTTTTGTCTTGAGTCTGTACACTATGTATCCAGATCTAGTATTAGTAGGATGTTGTCCATCACCTTAAATCCTCCCCTCTCCTCCTCTTCTCCCCTTTCCCCTCCTCCCCTCCCCCTCCTTTCCTCCCCTCCCCTCCTCTCTCTCTCTCTCTCTCTCTCTCTCTCTCTCTCTCTCTCTCTCTGTATGAGAGTCAGCAAGTGTGAGTGTAAGTGTGAGTATGTGTGTGTATGTGTGAATGTGTATGTGTATGTGTGTGTGTGTGTGTGTGTGTGTGTATGCAATGGGAAGGCAAATCATGTCAAGCAATTAAGATTGTTTTGTCTATTCCAGTTTCAAAATTTTTTCATAAAGATTTTGTAATCAGTTTGCTAATTACTACCAGGAAGAAGTCTAGGGCTTTAATAGCAAACTAACAGAAATCTGCTCATCATTGGGAAGTATGTGGGCTTTTCCCCATTTATGGAATATATCTTAATTTCTTTCAGTAATGTTTGTCAAGAAACCTGAATAGACAAGTGTTGGTTTAAGTGTAGCCATATCAATCACATGAGTGGACCTGAGAGTCTTTAGTAACGTCGCCCATCATCAAGTGGGTTTCGGGAGTTTCAAGGTCATTTGATAGGGAAATCATAATGGTCAGACCTTGATCCACACAGTACAACCTCATAGCTGCATGTGAAGAGTGGTATTACATCATCTCATACCACATGGAAAAGTGCACTCAAACTCCAACAACCGCCTCGTTTGGGATCAGAACCAGAACTATAAAGATTTTTAAAGAAAGTTTTTCAGTAAATCTTCCTTGTAAGTGATGTAAAATATATAATTTCAAAAGTGCAAACGACAAAGAGGTAAACTAGATGGGCTCAAATTTTAAAACGTTCATATTTTAAAAGACACGATGAAGAAAGAAGAAAGAAATAGAGAACCAGAAAAATGATTTGCATATACAGGCTAGGATATCTGCTCCTGTTCTTGGACACCTATGCTAAGAGATTTGTATCTAGAACACATATAGCGACATACAACCCAGTACTAGACCAAGCTGGAAAATGACTGAAAGTATTTAAAAACATATTTCTCCAACACAACAAAGTCACTGAAGATCAAAAATGTCGCTTTATACAATAATAAGTCACCAATTGCAAATTCAACCACTTCCATAGCTACTAGAATTCATAGAATTTAAAAGTCACAAAAGAATAAACATTAGTAAGGAAATGAGGGGGTGGGACTTTCATACACACAGCACCTTGGGGAATGTAAAATGAGGCAGCCACTTTGGGAGATGCTTCAGCAGATTCTCACGTTGTTAAACATAGGGAATTTATGTGACTCAGTAATCCCACTCCTAAGTATATACCCAAGAGGAATAACAGCACAGATCATAGATGTTTACAGAAGCACTGCTGGGACGCTGAGTAGCACTGACTGACAAATGAATGAGCAAACTATGATCTATCCATACAATGGCCATGAAAACACTGCAGAACCACTCATGCTGTGACAAATAAAACTTGAAACTATGCTACAGGAAATCTATCACACACACACACACACACACACACACACACACACACACACACACACACACACACACTTCCCTTCCATTCCTGTGCAATGGTCAAAATGAGCAATTCAATAGAAACTTGTTGCTGTTTGTTGGGAAGAAAAGAGACCTGGGAGGTATATTAGGGTTCTATGTGGAAATAGAGAAAGATATAGATAGGTAGGTGGTTAAACAGACAGACACAGGGGAGAGATTATTAATTATAGGAAGTTTCAAGGTAGGCCTTGCACAGTCTGAAAATCAAGAAGTCAGTAACACGTATCAGTTTAAGTGAGGAGGTTTGAGAACCAGGAGTCTCAATGGTACCTCAGAGGGGGCACAGGAAGAGGCTGGTACAAAAGGTCCAGAGACCAGATAATCTCAAATTCTTCTCTTTCAGGCTTATGGCAGGTTTTTCAAACTGAGATGAGGGGGTTTTGTATGAGAGTGAATTCATTCTCCAGTTTGCCTGTTTGTTCTGTCAGGGTCCCCACCCTTTGGGATGGTAACCACTCCCACTAAAGACTTAGTTTCCTCATTCAGGTCACAGTGCGTGTGCAGGTCTCTTCTGGAAATACCCTCACAGACATACCAGAAGTAATGCTTTGCTTACTATCAAGGTAATCCAGTCAAGACAGCTATAATTGACATTACAGACATTGATAATTAAATGGTATAAGAATTGACGTTAGCGTGAAGGAGCCCCTCTGAAACTGTGACAACACGGTACAAATCACTGACTTTTGCATTTTAAGAGTGAGCTATAAGGTATAACGATCTATTTCTCCACAAGACTTTAAAAAGCAAATACTACTCTTGGCATGTCACTATGGAATCTAACGATATTTACAAAACGTGAATGAATAAACAGTCAGCTGTGTTTCCCTTTAAGACTCAGGTTAGCTATCCCTGTTTCTGATTCACTGGCACGTGACTCAACAACATGGCTCCTGAGCGGGCATCCGGTGACGCAGAGGGCTGATAAATCTCTTCGTTGCTGCATGTTGGTCGGATGTTTTTCTCTTTTCTCCCTGAATCATGATGCTGTGCTTGACATTAGTTTTAACTTAGTTATGGAAAGGGTCATTTCCACTTCCAAACTCAGATCTCGGGAGTTGCAGGGGAGTCCTGCGTTTTGTAAAAATGCGGAACATATTGTTTCCTGCGATTTGAGTGATGGAGTAGATTACACGTGACACTGATGAGCGAGATAGCAGGTTCAAGTGCCTGGAGTCTGGGCCATATGGAAAGCAATACATAGCACCCAAAGGATGCTTTGCACTGATTCTGTTTGCAGTGGCTGGGCCATCGCGGGGAGTAAAGAGGCGGCTACATGAGCGCTGCCTAGGCAGGCCAGGAAGGACAGTAACTGCAAGGGCTTCTACTGACTGAGGCTACAGTTTGAAATCAATGCACAAAAGTACCAGGAATATTGCCAGCCAACAGAAGTGTCCCAGCCTGAAATGAGTGACGCACGCATGTATTCCAAAGCCTTCTATTTTTCTCTTCCTCTACGTCTTTGCTTCATGTCAACAATTGCAAAACACTTGTTAAAACTTGCCAAGAGTCTTAAATCAAACCAGAGATTGATTTACTCCTAAGTATGAGGGTTTATATTGTACACGCCTAAAAGTTTTGGAGAATTCAGTAATTTAAAATGCGTGTGCACGCACCAGCACCAGCACCAAGACTGGCACCAGCACCAGCACCAGCACCAGCACCGGCACCGGCACCGGCACCAGCACCAGCACCAGCACCGGCACCAGCACTGGCATCAGCAAACAATATACAGGTGCTTGCTTGTCCCTAAATATGAGGGAGGTAGCCCAGGCAAGCTTCACTCTGATCTAATACAAATCTGTTAGAGCAGAATCAGCTACCCACTTCTCATTTGATGAATACCCATCTTCAGTCTCTGTGTGCTTGCAATGAATCACTGCGTGTGAAGTGAGAAGTACCAAGCAAAATAGTACAGTTGAAAAACAAAAACACTCATCCCAGCGAATCAATATTATTTTCAGTTCCAGCCTTCAGCACTTACCACTGCCCCTTCCCATGCACACACACTTTGTATCTTTGACTGTACCTGGGAAAGCAATTAGTGAAATGGTTCAGATAAATGCTGTCCCTTCTTTCCATTACGAGGTAAGGGTAGTAGTCTCATTTTCTGAGAGGATGGCTGAACAGAATAAGACTGATCAACGAGGCGATGGGATTACTCACAGATCTAGGTGCTCTTTACACGCATCTTCTACGGAAAATGTCCTCAGTACTCACAAAGCAAGTGTGGACACTGCAGCAAGACTGATCTCCATGCACAGTAACGCATGCTTAGCTGTCACAAGGAAACCAAAATTACGGTGCAGGAGGGTCTGGGCAATGAGACAGTGCGCATAGCCTGCACATTAGCTCGGCTCACCAACCTTTCATAATTTTCCTTGTACAATAAGAATCAAAACTCCAACATTAAAATTCAATCACTAAAATTGACCATTAAAGAGAGGAAAAGAAACAGTGATTAGCTTACTTTTAGAATTTGCTGTGTCGCAGCTGAAAAGAAAGGCTCTCAGTAACATACAAACTATTCAATTAACGAGGCCTTTTTAAGTATCAGGTGAGGGTGGAACTCTGAATTGATAGAAATTATGGGAGCACAACGAAGAGGACCTCCATAAAGCACTGTAAAGCTCTGAGCAAACGAGTCTCTCAGCTAATGAGTTACAACTGAGTTCCTCCCTAAAAATAGATCAATCAAATGATTTAAACAATTTCTCTAGAGACTAGAGAAGGAACATGGAGAAACACGAATATTTAAAATATTAAAAAATCCTTCCAGAGACTTGAGAACAAACACAGTTTTAACAATGTGGGCACCAAGCCCAAAACTGCCCAGTGGCCTCTGGGGATGCAGGCTTTAACTGTTCCTGAATGCACAACAAAGCAGGCTGCCTCTCTTCCTTCCACCTCCCTTGAAATAAACAGCCAACGATGCACCGTGTGAAAATACTGTGGCTGTGCTCCGAGGCTATTTGCTGACACAGAGAATCCAAAATGGGCTGACTCATGGGCCTTGTGAAGTTTTCCTCATTGTCCTGATTAATAAGGTCAGTTGAAGTCAAGTTATGAGAAAAACAGTCGGGAAAAGACGGGTAATTTTTCTTTCCTTTATAAAATGCCACCCAGTTTTTCATTACACATGCTGTACTTAGAACAAAAGCTTGTTATTTTGTCCTGCTCTGAGTATGAGAAGAGTGGGATTTTGATGACTTTTCTAGCAGAATAGACACGGATGCTCTCAAGGTGTAGCTTGCTTGGTTTCTCCAGCTCCATTCTAGCGGCCATTTTGACGATTGGCTTTTGGGTAGAAATGAGATCATATTGCTTTCAACTGGACAGACCTAGACCAACCATCTGATTTGTCAGCTAACTATGGGTAATTCTGGGTAAATTAAACCTCTCCAACCTTGACTGTCTTATTTGTAAAATGGAGGTTACATATTTTCCACCATTAAAGACTAGAGATAATAGCATTGCATTCATAGTAAGAATGTGTAGGAAAAAAGCACAGTTTAATATTTATAAATACCACCAACCACCACTCTCGGTGTAGGACTGAGGCTGTGCACTTTCTGTGTCTTTGGTTCTTTGTCGTTTTGACAGACAATCGAGGAATCTGCCTGGAATTAGCCTTCCACATTTCCTCTTGACGGAAGAACAGTGCTCTGAGTTGGACCATTCCGGGGGGAAAATGGAATTTCCGCAAACCGATCTCGGCAGAGATTGAAAAGAAATCTTTATTAGTTGCTATCTCCACTTCTAATTTTCTCTTTCACTTTTCTCGTCCTATCAAGCATGGGTGGCAGCGGCTAGGCAGGGTAAGAGGTCATCAAAGTGTCTGCCAGCAGGAAATGACTTGGGATACCATCAGCTCACTCTGTCTCATTCATATTTCAGAGTGCCACAGAAAGTCGGAATGCTGGACTGACTCTACAGCAGGAAATTCTTCCCAGGCTCCCTCTTCCACATCTGTTGCTTCTTTCTAAACCCATCTGCTGGAGTTCAACGGTGTCCCCATGTTTCCTCAATTAGTTTTCAGCAAGCAAGTCCCCACTAGCGACCCTGTGTTTTTTTACAGATGAAAGATACCCAAGCTCTAGTTTTTTCAGCAAGAGTAATGCCACAGAAACACTTGCAAGGAGGCAATGGGAACAGGCTGCTATTCACTATTTATATACAGTGCGTGCCGCACACAGAGTCGGTAGGAACAGTTCATTCGTAGGGTGGCCTTGAAAGCTCTGTTGTGAAGGGTCTTCTTAACTCTTATCTCCTGTGGTCCTCAAGAGAATTGTTTCAGTAAGTAGGCAGCTATCGATTCCATAAATGGGGATGAAAGAAGGGAACACCAATGGGGGAGACGGTAACTATGTAGTCAATCAGCAAAGAGGAAGACCCAGAGCTTTTGGGTCCCGGTACCATTTAGAGCACTCCCTTACATAAACGTACAACAATGGTGTGTGTCAATGGACACTTGCTCTTTGTTTTCAGCAAGAGTATACCTGCATTTTAAAAGGTTGAGTAGTTTGCTATAAAATTACTGATCAATCAACTGAAAAGAATTTTTTTTTTGGTGGTATATGGAACGATTGCCTTAGGGGCAGGAGTGTATGGGACACAGGTGTGCTTTGTTATGTCAATGGGATTCAGAGCAATTAATGCCCTCTCTCCTGTCGCCTATTTAGCACACAGCAAGGCTGGCCTGTTAGAGAATCCTCATGTGATCCTTGATTGCACTACCAAATATGATCAAAAGACTCTACCTCAATGGGCATGATTGTGCCGCTTGCTAAACTCAATGGCAATTTATTTAAATATGATACTCTGCAGGAGAACGCCTTCAAAGAAAAGGCACAACAGGCAGTTTATCATTTCCATGCGAGGTATTTGAAGTTATTGCCTCTTGAAAGCCCTGGGAGAAACAAGGAGAGTGCAGGAGGAAGAGCCTAATGTGATATGATCATGAGTTTCGTCCTCCACACACAATGCTAGTTATGGCCTAGAGTTAATGGCTTGGTGGTCCTTTCTTAACACAAATCAGCCTTCCAAAGAGAGGGAAGGGATGGGTGTGGGTGGTAAGGAAATTAGGAGCATGGATTCGAGGCAATAATGTATCTGAGATAATGGGATGATGCAAGCACATTACTATCTAGTGTGTGGCAGAGCGCCGCTAATTCGCCAAAAAGCTAAGTCAGGCAAATGTAAATTAAAGCATGTGCAGGATTGGGCTGTGCAAAACAAGACCAATTAGCTGTGCAGCGCGCGCACATCTGCAGCGATCCTGTGTGGTGCATCTTCTATTAATTTGCTTTATTTGAAGAAGAGAATCAGGTCAACAGAAGGAAATGCACAGCTTTTGGCCACTACAAAGCATTTTCAAACATTGACTAAGTTTGCTATGTAAATGTGTCAAATGTCCTTTCAGCTCAGAATAGAAGAGCAGATTCCTCACTGGTAAAGAGGCCCTTTCTAAGCAACTATAAAGTATTAGAAGTGTGTTTATGACATTTTTGGGTCCTGTACTCTTTTCTTTCCTTGATGATGCGATTTCCATGTTTGGGGGTGGGGAAGTGGACCTTATAGGTTTAATAACTTTACTGCATATATAACATTAACCTTAGCAACTTGGGATTTGAGCATGTAAGGTGAGAAAATAGAGTTTAGTTCCAGAATCTGGAAACACATCACTGTATGATGTTTATGCACCAACATTTTAAACAGTTTTATATTGAAGCATAGAAAACTAGATCTTAGTTGCTAAGACATAAAGATTCAGATGAAAAAAAATGTTTCTATGATGAACAACCTAATCATTTTCTACCAATAAAAGTCTTCACTACTATCTAATAGGTAATTAAATGCCTTTTATTTTACTAGTGTTTTCTGAAATTACTAGTACATACAAGCAAATTATTAGGTTTTAATAAATAAAACTTTATGCTTAAAATGGATTTTTTCCTAAGTACAACAGTCTAAAGTGTCTCATTTTTATAATTAGTTTGCTTTTGAAACAGAGCTCTTTTTAAAATTAAAAAGAAAATGGTTTGGGGGGAGACAAAGTTACCCCAAACAAAGGTTAATTTTCTTTTACTTAAGTTAAAAATGGCTTATTTGTGACTTCCTAAATTTATATTTAGTGTTCTGGTAACTGGTGCATCTCAAAATTGTCACTTTTCTCTTTGTTCATACAAAAGGAAACAGCAGGGCTCTAAATGACGTGATATAGTATCCATGGATTGACAGTCATGGTTCAATTCAGAAAAGTCCAGTGCAAAGGCAATTATTTCAATACTGCACCTCTCCTGTTATGGTGACATGGCTCTGTATTCACAAAGGTATGTCTACGATTCGAGGGCCTTCCACACTTTTAGTTTTACATTACAGATTAAAGAGATTTAAAGCATTCAATTCAATCCAGGAGGACACACTGATATAGATTTAGCTTAACTATAATAGTGTATATAACAAATAACTTATTTAAAAGTAAAATGATTGTAATGTAACATTTCAGTTGAAATCCAATACATATTTTCTAAAGTATATAACACTTAGCTATTTGAACAGAAATAACAGACGATGCTAAAGTCTTAAAGAAAACCACATAATTTTGCATGTGTGGGGTTGGTTTTTTTTTTTTTTTTTGCCTATGTATAATCAGATTCAACTTAATTAAAAATTTCCAATTACACATTTCAGACCTCTAGGCTGGAATAGTACTGTTTGAGAACTGACAGAAGTATAAGTGAACTTTGACACTCCCTCAAACCTTCACAAACCATGCTTTCATTATGCAACAAGATGAAACGACTCCTGTCTTACCATGGCACCAGCTTAAAATGCATAATTTTAAATAAACTCAATACAAGATAGTAGAAATTTGGACAAAATGATTTTATTAACAGAAGTTTTCTTTCTTGATTGCTTTTTGAACTGTGGTTTCTATATGAGCAATTCATAAGATAAATTCTGAAAAAAGAAAAAACATGCACCCTCTACTGCCCATAAAGGTGTGTCTTCTGTATTAGAAACACAGGTGTGTTTTTTGGTTGTTATTGTTGCTGTTTTTGGGTTGTTTTTTCTTCTCATTCACGAATTGTATAGATTTCTGGCCTTTGGAATGTGACTGGTAAAGAAAGTGGGAGAAAAACATTGTTTCAGTCATATGCCAGGAACATAAATTATGCAAATGAGTATCACTGAAACCTCTTTTGAGAACCTCATTTTTGTCAAATCTGAATATTAACTACATCTGTGCAGCAAAGTAAAATACACTTTGTTGTGTTAGGCAACTTTGAACTTGCAAATGTTCTCTCTGTAATGAGGCTACATGCTTACACTGTTATTCTATAGTAAGTAAACACTAATGCTATTGTCTCAGATGAACTGTACTAACCACGGGTGCCTTCTACTCAACTACATCCCTCTGCCAACACAATGCTGAGTTCTAAGTTTCCATATCTGTGAGCTTCGCTCAAGCTGTCATTCTTCAGGGGCCGTTAACTCCCTGAGACAGAGTTAGATCAGAGCCTCTGCGTTAACTCTCAATTTCCTGGGTTTTTTGAGGGCTTCGGCAGACCCGTAATGTTTCTCAAACTTTTTTTTTCTTGTGGTTTAATATTTCTAAGACCAGTAAATTATTTCCAGTGTTTGTAAAAAAGGCAAATGTCTTCGTGGTTAGTGACCACAAAACAAAACAAGAAGTCGAAATCCTGAAGAGCAGGGAGCCTAAGAAAAGTTTAAGTTTTAGAGATATCAGATGTGAAAATAAGGAATTATGGTGCAGATGTGGACTAACACTCACTTGCTGTCAAGATGCATTCCTGTACCTACCAATCAATTATCAATGACTAGAATGCTGATTGTTATAGAAATTGACATGCTCATAGGCTCTCCAGGCTTATAACAAGAGGATCCGCTGGGTAAGGAATCTTGAGGATGATTTTAAAGACTCAAGCTCATTGGTTCCCTTTATTAGCAACATTCCTTTCCGGAAAAATAGGAAAGAGAAACTCTCAGCAATATAACTGGTATTGATTTATGGCTATTGCTATATTTACTCTTACCTCAAGTTATTAACCCCTAATATTTAGCTACGGTGAAGGTAGTTTCAGAGTTTGGGAGAATTTAAAAAGTCTTCAATTTGCAACTTCTAAGCTATAATTTGAGAAAAAGCAATATTTTAATTGACTTTATAAATGTAAAGCTGTTCATGCCTCAGAGAAGAATATCTCCAAAACAGTATTTTATAACACATTTCACTGAAGGATTACCAAAGATATTAGATCATAGAATGGCAGAGTGCAAACATTAGTGATATACTTCATTTCTCAGTGACAGATAACCTAATATCCAAATAAATTTGGTTATGTGGCCAAAAACACAGTACCAAGAGGCAGAGCTCCAACCAGCCTTCTCCCTTTAATGTTCTAAACTAACTCAACTGCACATCAAAAAGTGATCTTTTGTTTATGGGGAAAGGAATAATGTAAAAAATATCTTACAGGTTCAAAACAGTAATTTAGGTGCCAATCCAGAAGGCAGTATAGATGGCTTGATCACTGCCTAGAACAAATATAAAGCAAACCCCATACTGAGATTCCCCCAATAAAGAAACATCCCTAAGCACCTTTCTCCATTTCAAGTTGCTAACTGAACGGTTTGTCTTGGAGTTCACCCACACACAGAGGAAGCACAGAGCAAGGGAGACTTTGAGGATGAGAGAGGCTGATGGCAACAGAATGCAGGGCAGACTCTAGACTCTCAAGTTCAGACCAAGTAAGACGATCAAGATCTGAAGTCGTTTTCATCATTACTCGTGGTTGTTTACGCATATTTCTTCTGGAGCTGATCAAAATAGAGCTGGGGACTCAGATGGTGCACACAGATAAAGAACAGGGCATATCACGCCGAGATTTCTGTTCCAGACATGGGGAAATTAACATGCTATGTGGAGGAGGACATTCCTCTTAACTGTCTAAATCACATCACTTGGACCCAGGGATGTCTAATCTTAGGAAATTACGAAACACTAGGCTGACTCCTTTTGAAAAACAACCATAAGAAGAACGGAGTGACAGTGTCAGTATGGATAATATAAATACTATTGGAGAATTTTGTTTATGGCTGCATGTAATAATCATTTACTGTGGAAGCTGAATTCCAAAACAAAAGCTCAAATTAAATGCGAAATGAAGGAAAGGGAAACAAAAAAACAAATATTTTGTTTAATAATTTTTCTCTTAAAAATATAATTACTCTCAGATGAAAACTCGTCTCCTTCTGTATAAAGCCTTCTTAATGAAAAGTATACATATTCCTTCTATTAGCTATTCTCACTGGAATAAAATACTGAGGCTGTCTTATATTTAAAGTACACATTTCTGGCCCAAACTTCATCATGAATTTTAAAATTAAATGTAGATTATGATGTGTTGTCCCAAGAGGATATTAAACCATAAATGTTAAGTGGAATAGCCCTGAATTATGAAACACTAGTTAACAGTTAATCACATAGTGATAATGAGCCCAGATTTCAGAATTCTTCATCCTGACAACCGTGATGCTGAGGGAAATTAATAAGCTCGAATACATGAGGCAAAACAGGACACAGCAAAGAGTGAGATAATTAAATTGTATATAAATCAAAATTATTAACATAAATGTATAAGTTAATGTATTAATTTTGATTAATATATGAATGGCATCCATGACATAGATCTGTGTGTTTGCTTCCTGCCTCGTGTCAAAAACTATTTTTTTCTGCTGGGTGTGGTGGTGCATACCTGTAAGCCCAGAATTTAGAAGGCAGAATTAGGGGATATCCCCCAACTTAGAGTTCAGTTGGAACTCATACCAGTCAGGCCTACATAGCAAGACTGTTTCCAAGAACCAAATCAAACAAACTAGCACAACAAAACCTGAATGCCCCAAAGCAAATGCTCCCTTACTTAATTAGGGACAGAACTTAAAAACCACACTACCTCTTTGACATTCACCCTATAGCCTTTTTAATCTTAATTTAGGCTCCCTTAACTACATTCATTTCTAAATTTCACCCTTTCTAAAGGTTTGTTCTTTTTTCCCCCTTGCAGTGGAATCTTTCACTCACGTGCCAACTGTACCTCCTTTCTGAGTGGTGAATCAGAAAGGAGGAGACACAGGTAGGCAGGGTGTCAGGAAAATACAAGCCTAGCTGAGGACCAGCTAAAGGGGCTCCCTGCTTGTAGCAGAAACAAAGGCTCCACTGTGTGCCCTCAGGTGAGTCACCTAACCCTGCCCGTGTCACAACCATTCCACCTGCAGATTCCATAATCGCCTCTGCCACCCATCTTCCTCTGATGGTTGTTTTGAAAACGTCATCATCGGTCATTGGTTTGATCAATTCAAGAAACACCTAATGCCCTTGGACCTCAGGATATGGATGGCCAAGTGCAGATCTGCTGAGAAACTATATCCAACAGCAAAGTTGCATTACTGAAAGAGACTGGGGGCGGGGGTAGCCAGTTGAAGAACGCCAGACCCAAATGACACCTCGAAGGCCTTTGAGATTCCCAGATGAAAGACTTTATATAAAAATAAAATGTTGTTATTACCTAGGCAAAGAAAAATGCATGCATTTTCTGTCAGCATTCAAGAGCCAAAAATAGCTGCGCCTTCTGCTCCTCTTTGATATTTCGTTTGCATTTAGTTTGATGACAATATAGATAAATCCTCTGTTTGGTGATACTGGAACGGGGTTACATTTCAGTGTGTGGAAAAATGACGAAATGAAAGAGAAAAGCCTTTGAAAGAAAGTGAAAATAAATGTAATAGCCAAAAGCCAAATAATAGTCAAAGTCTATTTAAAGTCTATTAAAGAGCAGCCGTCAGGGTATCAAATGCACAGTCTCTCATCCTCTGTGGTCAGCCCACTATGCAGACCACCTGCCTTAAATTATGCACGTTCACCGCATCTCTAGAGTCGAGGGGGAGAGCAGAAATCTGGGTGGAGAAGCAGCTTCCCCCATTCACACTAATCATACCGACTTGAAACTTTCTTCCGAATGCCTCCTTTCAACCCACAATTGCATTGCAGCCTCTAAACCACCACCCTTGACTTTGCAAGAGCATGTGCACATACTCAATACATAACTTAAGTCTAGGTGACGCACAATTATTGATTGCCTTTGACTGCTTACACTCGCGAATGAGTGATTACTCGCTTTCAGAGGTGGCAAAGCCACACGGGATGTTTGTGGCACAGGAATAGAAAACACGAATCTCTAAATGCTTGGTCCAGGGACGAGAATATATTCTTCAAGTCAGGTAGCTGGGAGGTGGTCTTGAAGCACGTGGACAGAGCTTATTTGGAGCTCAAAACAACAATCAAATGGAATAATTTTGACAGACGTTAAGATGCTCTGATAATACGCTAGCCTTTTTTATTATACTTAACGGTATCTGTTTTGGGGCTACCAAGGCTGCCACAAATGATTGTAAAAGATGCTCACTGACTGAGAATAGTTTTTACCAAGGACTAGAAATTAATGCTGAACTGCAGGTTACATAAGTCCTCCAAACACATCATTTATTTGAACAACGAGATCTTGTAGGCAAGTGACAGTTATGGGCTTCGTAGCTATTTTAAACATGATATGCTTAAGGAAAAATGAATGTTTGGATCATGGCATTTTAGTGACTATCCTTTGAAACATCCCTTTTGTTTACTTGGGTCGTCATTACAAACATAAATTTACAACTAGCACGAAATGTAACTTGTTGGATACGGGAGTACAGAAATCTCAATGCTGTGATCTTCTTGTTCCTTTAGATGAGGATTGTGGGCTCTGTGTCTCAGAATCTGTCGTTAGAATAAAGATACTATTCAGATGTCCAAAAGCACTGGGTGCTGGTGCTAAGTTAGGGTGCTGGAATTGTATCAGAGAGCTAGGCATGCATCTGTATCAAAAGGACCTATGGGTTAATCATGGATTTCAATTTAGGGGGTGTTACATAGATTGATGAGAAGAAAAAATGTAGCAAATGCAAAACGAGAGCTTTGGAGCATCCACTGACACATGGGGTTCCCACTTTAAGCATCCTAAGGCAGAATTGATTTCCCCTTCTGTGGTTCTGGGGATAGCAGGCTCCTAATTTTCTACACCATTCCAAAGTATCATGAAGCGCAAGCACGGCAGCTATGTCAGGAGGCGTCAGTTCACAGGCTGAGGTGGCAGGGTTTTAGTTAGAGGCTTCCTCTCTCATTGTTGCATAGCCACTTCTGCGCAGAAGTGACGTCCACCTCAGAAACATCCAAGCAGGTCTGTTGACTGAGTGCTAGTTCATTTGGCCCAAAGCAGTCACAATGGCCACGAATCCAGCCTGACACTTGGGGGGGAAAAAGTACCTGGGGATAAGTAAACATTTTAAAAAAGATGCTTTTGTTGATCTAAAGGAATTTTCAAATTTTATCTCTATCATCCAATAAATGAGCAGGTCAATTTTTAGGAGGAAATGAGCGTCATCTATTAACTGTATAGGAAACCAACCTTTTTCACCTCACCTAGGGTACTATCTTTCTGTGTAGCTCAGATTGTCACCATCAGCTGTTCTTTGTGATCGTAACTCATTAGCCACTGGAGGAGCATGGTGCGTGTTAAGAATTGTACTTCCTGGCCCAGACAGAAAAGACCTGTGGGATCATTCCCATGGGGGTGGGAAAATTCACTTCAGACCATTCTTCTTGGGTTCTGTACAATCCCTTAATGACTCCCCTGGGCAAACTGAAGCCTCAGGAGGCCTGTCCAACAATTTCTGCAGATATTAGTTTAGTCATCTTTCTTCTTTCATCACCTTTGATACATAAGAGCAGTCTCAGGGGTAATCATGCCTAGGAATACAAAAACAATAGTCTCGGGGCACCTTTCCCCAAGTGAAGTCTGAGAGCCAAACGTTGTAAAAAAGTCAAAATAAACTTTAAGCACCCAGAAATTTACATGTATTCAACATGTTACAAGACAAATGTTAACTTCAGTGAAGACACTTGTTTTTATTCTGTATGAATGAGAAATGTAAGGACGAATACTCATTTCTGTATTCAGCCTACCGTTTGCCAGTAATTAAGTAGCTATGAAGGGTTGTTCCCACTTTCACTTATAAGGAAGACAGTCATGGCCCTGTTATCCATACTGTTTGTCTAATACTTAATAGTAGAAGAGAGATTGAGGCTTGGGGAAGAGCTTCTTTGTTTATCCTGGTACATAGGTGACTTCTGGAGTTTGCCATCCCTCTTAAAATCTGAAAACTGCATGTCCCTGTAAAGGAAGGAGCAACACTCTAGGGAAATGTCCTAACCCCGTGTTTCTAGTCCTTCCTGCAAATTACATGGTTGAATTAAATGAGTCTAAACACCAGGAGAAATGGAGACTTTATCCCAATGATGGAGAGCCTGTTCGCAATCAACCAAAAAGGTGTGCGGATTGCCACCACCTCTGCAGTATTGATTGTGGGACCTGCCTGTCCGGGTGAAAATAACCAGGACTCAAGCAACTTCAGAAAACTCCAGAGACAGGCAAAACAGAAACAGGGAAGTCAAACCAACTCTCAGGGTCCCAGAGACATGGTCCCAGGGCAGCTGCTGACTGGAAGACACCCTGCGCTCTAGCAGCTGAATGCCATGCTTTGAATCTCAAAGGAACTCATATGTGGGGAAGAAACTGCCACCTTTATATAAAAGCAGCTTACTAAAGGACTACTCATGTATTGGTGTCTATCCTGAGTCACACATCAGTTTTGTTCATTACATCCAACTAAAGAAATAACCACCAGTAGCACCTTTCGATGTCCTTTCATCTTGCAGCCTGGCAAAATTATAGATTAGGAAGAATATTTCGATGCAGCATATTGAAAAGCAATTTATGTTAGCTGGTAACAAAAAATGACCATGGCACTGGATATTGTCTCTCCTTTTACAGTGAAATGGCTATTATAGACAAGGTAGAGAGGTTTCTGTAGAAAACAAGCAGCAAATATATTAGGATGCCACTGTGGTTTCTCCTTACAGACAACACAGGTGACCCTGCTAGACACCAACCTGCCTTTCATGGTGTTTCTAGAAAACTTGTCAGGAAGAATCAATATGTCTGTGGCTTGTAGAATCTTTCAGGGATATAAGGCCTTGACCAGAAAATATGAAAGTATATCATAAGGTTTCCTTTTAATATCAATACTTGGTATCACATTTTTGGGGTCTTGTAAGTATTCCCATATGTTTCAGAAATAATTAAATTTTTATTGACATTTTGGCAAGCCTCCGAAAGATGAATACCCTTCAGCTGTTAAACATTTGATAGGTTTGAAGTTGAGAAAATGTTTTTTTAAGAGTCTTTGCTCTTGAATATATATGTATATATGTATATACACATACACACACACACACACACACACACACACACACACATATATATGTCAAGAGGTGAGCTAGTTCTTTTGATGTCCCAACCAAACTCTAAAAATAGAGGCAAAGATATGCAACAACTCTCCCGTTGCCCTTGGAGCGATAGGAAGATCTAATCATACAATTTTGACCTATAATTAAGCTTCTCCAATTAGGACAGATTCTATCCAACCTAGGAAACTCTGATTATCCTGTTCCTTGGCTTGTGGTGTTAGGGAGAATGAGGAAAGATTGCAGAGTGGAAGATAAGTTTGTTGAGAGGATTACTAGATTCTCTGCCATCCAGAATGCTAAGCTTTTGTTCCTCTTAAGACTCCAACCCCGAAAACCTTCAAATCACTAATGTTGAAGGAGGAATGGAGAGCATACCAAAAGTGCCCAGATAGGTATTGTTCCCAAACAGTGCAGATTCCCCCAAATAGTGTTGATTCCCTCAAATACTACACATTCCCTTAAAAACAAACAAACAAAACCCCACAGATCTCAACAAATAGTGCAGTTTCCACCAAATACAGAGATTCCCTGCGAAAAGTGAAGATCCACCCACCAACAGAACAGATCTCCCAAAGAGTGCGAATTCCAATTTGGAAGACACCTAAGCACACTCCCAGAGCATCTCTGGGGGTAAAGCTTTCTATCAGCAGATGCTACAAACAGTGCTGAGCCTTGCAGGCTCCTTCCCTCCTTAATTTGCCTTAGTTACTGGCATAAAGGGATAAGACCATCACCACCACCCATCACAGCCCAATCTGTTACATAGAATAAACCAGTGGGAAACATTTCTTAGAGAAAAGCGTCCACTGGAGGCCACTAAGGGTCGGGCCCACCTTTGGCTTCGAGTTGACAAATGCCTTCAGCACATACTCAGCTAGGCCGGCCCTAGGGGTCCCCTAAAATCGCGCAACCGTCTGACCTGCCCCCCTGCCGCGGTGCGCATTCCAGCTTTCCAACCTCACCGTGCAGCTTGCAGTAAATGAGTCGCTAGGATTATTTTTCCTGGCCTCGCTTCGCTGTCCCGAGCCTGCAGGGAGCTTTGCGAAAGACATCGCCTCCCCCCAACCCCCAACCCTAAGCCAGGGCAGCTTCTGAAAGCTGCCGGTTCCCCCACCCCGCGGGAACCAGGACCTCGCATCACTCTGCCTCGGCCCTGGGCCGAGGCTGGAGGTTGAAACTGCCAGGGGTCCCAGCGGAGGGCTTATTTTTGCCCTACTTCACGTGGGGGGCGGGGTGGGGGGCAAATCGCATTAACGCCAAACCACCGACTGGGCGGGGAGCTAGTGGCTAATTGCATAAAATGGACTTACTGCAGAAGCCTAACTTTGCAGGCGGGTGCTTCAGTTTCACGCCATAGTTTAGCCACCTCAGATCCCGCCCCACTCCCTAGAAGGCAGAGAAGGCTATCGGTCTCCCTAGGTGGCCAGAACATACCACCAGTTTGGGATGGCAGGCAAGAAAGTCTTAGGTGTCTTAGGTACCTCTGCGAGTGGTCGTTTGAAGCAGGTTGGTTTCCTCGCCCTTTCTGGCGGGTAAGCAAGCTTTGGCATCTGGAAGTGTCAGAAATGAGCCTTTTGCCATAAATCATCCTGAAAAGCATTCAAATCAGACAAGCGTCTAGAGACCCTTCAGACACTCCACCCCTCAAATCCCAGATCAAAGAGCAGTTTCCAGAACCATAAACACCTATTATATGCAAAATCCCGCTTATCTACAAGACGTTGAAGCTAGGAGGGAAAAAGCAAGAGACTGGGGGCGGGGGTCTGTTGCTGTAAACCCTGCAAACAGATTCACGAAGTTCGTTAGCATGGCTTATACTGGGGGCTGCGACACCAGCCGCTCAGCCCTCTCCTCACGCTTTCCCGGGGTCCTCCGACAGCTGGCTGGACGCTCAGCGCACGACCTGGACCTTCGCCTTCGCCTGCTTTGGGTCAACCAGAGGAAGCAGGTGCGGGACAGTGGGAGGGAGAAAGAGAACCGAGTTGATCCTAGAGTCCAGGACAGCGACTACTCCTAGACAGGGCACCAGGATGACTGAGCTGCGTGCAAAACACTGAGAGCTTCCAAGCCCAAACACTCCGGAACGCAGCACAGCACATGCCAGGACCGTTTCAGCTCCGGCGGCTGAACGCTACCCTCCGCGCATTGTTTGCTCAGAACACTTTGCAGAGATTTGAGTTCTCTGGGAATAAAGATCAGTGGGGTTAGAGGTGGGAAGGGGTAGGAAGAAGAATCTAAGGACAGGACCTGCAAGCGAGCTATCTTCGATTTTGAGAGACCCACTCTCTTGTCTCCTCAGAGTTAAATAAAGACTCCATCCATCCGCTTGTCCTGCTGTTTGCATGGTTAGTCCAGAGTCAAGATCGTATGGAAATCTCAAACCCGAAACCTGGCTGGCCCTGGCGAACTTGTGAGGCGGAGGCCAGCGGGCTGCGGGGCTGGGGGAGGGGAGGGACAGGAAGGAGAGCGCCCCCATTCCCAGCTGGGAGTCCAGGCGCCGGGAAACCACGGGAAAGGGCGGCGGGGACCGCGTGGCCGGGAGCCTACTCCGGATCGAGATTATTCGACACGTGTCTTTTACTCCTTACAATCCACTTCTTACGGGTGATTTATGAACGGACTTCTTTGATCAGGGATGGTTTTATCTGTCCACTGCTACAATTGACAGATGAGGCTGCCAAAATGCCTGGTCCTTGCTGCCTAAAAGGCTGCACCCCCACCCCTTCCCAAATGTTGCATTTTTCTCGGGCGATCTCCAGCCCGGCCTCCTGGCTCTACTCCCCTACCCTCAACCCCGTTTGCTCTCTCAGCTGCAATCCCAACCCCCCAGACCCCCCCATGGTTTAAATCAACAAAAACCGTTGGGCCGGGTCAGTGGGGAGCCACGGCAAGCGGATTTGGGGAACACCATCTGCCCGGTGCTACATTTGTTGCGTTCCCCTGCCTAGATACCCGGAAAGCTAGCTTCCAGGTGAAGGTTCCTGCCTTTGTAAGAAGGCAAGAACCTCTAGGCCCAATCCCACTGGGCCTTGCTTTGTAGAAACGCGAACGCTGGAGCAGGAACGAAGATGTGGTCAGCAGCCTCAGCCCGCCGGCCAGGGCTCCTCACTACAACCGTTTTAGCTTAATTGGGGTAAGAAGGGGCGGCAGGAAGAGGGACGGGATCACATTACGGACCCTCCTAGTCCCTAATAGGTAAAGGAAAAGCGGAGTCTCTGAAGCAGTTATTAATTGTGTGTGTGTGTGTGTGTGTGTGTGTGTGTGTGTGTGTTGTGTATTTCATTAAAACCATATCCTTGAACAAAGACTTTTTCTTTCATGTTTCTTCGATTTGTTATTATTCTGACAGGAGTTCTAAAGCCAGAGTTTTTCAAGTGAAAGATATTTCTGGGGTTCTCTGCCTCTTAGTTGCCCCTCCCCCGCCCTCCACCCAACTGCTCTTGGTATCATTATCCGGTAAGGATTCTTTCTTGTGTTCCTGATTTAGCCTGAGGACATTTAATAGCTGGCTGGATTAAATATTGCAGACTCCCGCCTGGCTATTTGAAAATCCGGGTCGTGGACTGTGTCTAACATCAGAGGAGGAAAACTGATCTATGAGATGTGTTTTAAATTTCACTCAGTCTGCAGAGAAAGAAGGAAGAGGAAGGAATCTTCTTCATCCTGGGTCTCTTTTTTTGTGCCACAAAACTCAGAAGTTTTAAAAGGTGTGCGTTGACGGGAGTGGCAAGAGAAGTCAGGGGTGGAATGAAGCAAGAGGCTAACAGGATCTCCTTCAAAGTACAAATGGGATTTACAAGAGCATTTTAAAGAATAGTTACGGAAGGCTGGACTCTGCCTCCAGGAGTGGATTGCCCAGCCACCTCAGAGCACCACCCACAGAACCCTAAGGGGTCTCATCTCAGAGCTAAATTGGCACTGGGGAAATGGTGTGTGGTGCACTTGCTTTCAACAGAAGACCCAGCCCTGTAAGTTGCAGAGAACAGGAGGGGGTGGCCATGCTTTGTATGGTGTGGTATGTTTTAGAAGACGAAGACCAGGAAGTGCCCCCTGAAGAAGACTTTTCACTTGGACTGGTGGTTCAATCTAATGAGTCCTCGAAGAGCAGGCAAATCCAAAGGGGCAGGATGTGTCTCCAGGGTCAGAATCCAACATGTTTAGGGTTTATAAGCAGATAATAAGGTATGCACCCAAAAGCAGTACACCTTGGCTACACAGCTGAAAAGGGCTCAAGGGGTATCAAGGCTGAATGCTGTGAAACGGACCGGCCTGTTCATCTGGTTATGGGTCTTTAAATTTTTGGTTACTCTTTAAAGTTAATGGCAGCTCTTTGAGTTCTCCTCTCTCTCTCTCTCTCTCTCTCTCTCTCTCTCTCTCTCTCTCTCTCTCTCTCTCTCTCTCAGCTTGGAGGAAATTCTAAGAACAAGATAAACCCTAAAATTGGGCTTAATATTGTGGAAGAAAACTTTACTCTAACTCCTTAAGTTTTGTTCACAAAGCCCTATGGAAAGCTTTATAATAAGTAAACCAGTGTCAATATAAATGATTTAGGGATGTGTTGCAGTTATTTAAATAAAAAAGCCATTGCACAGTTACTTTACACTTTTACTGTGTGACCAGCAAACATTTAAATTCTTTTTTGTGTGTGGAGATCCTGGCGTGGCCACACATTAGCATTAACAAGGCCTTCTGTGATTATTCCTCTTAAACTTAGAAAAGGGAAACTTACTCATTTCCCAAACTGGGTAACTGTTAATTCGTTTAAATTGTGTTTATAGGCCAAGCTTCCCTTTCACATGAGGAAAAATGTATCTTATGTGCACAAGTCTTTTGGGGAAAAAAAAAGGGGAAAAAAAAAACCAAAAAACCATTTTTCAATCAAAGCAGTCTCTTGTCTTGGTGAAAGCCCTTCCCCATGGACTCAGGGATCCCCCAGCACTGGTTCCCAGTCCCAGGAGGGAGGGATCACTCGCTCATCTTTCAGCCCATCCAAGCATCTTGGAGCTTTAGAGTCTGTCAAGCCTGGCGTTCCTGCTCTCTTATCACTCTCTACCCCTTCAAATAGGCAATTGATTAGTTTCAGCTTTTCCAAACCGAGACCCGATACTTTCCTCAGGATCAAATGCAAAGAAGACAGGAGAGAAACTTGGGAGGTGGGGAACGTGAGGAAGGAAAACAACCAAGCTGAGGAGAAACAAAGGCCTTGCTGGGCGGGGGAAGAAACAGGGGTCTCAGGGAGGAGCAGTTAAGATGAACCTTCACTTCCCAGGAGTGAATATTTAAGAGAGAAAATAGATATTTCAAAAAAAAAACCCAAAAAACAAAAAACAAACAAACAAAAAAATAAAAAAGAAGGTTGTTGATTTATGCCTGGATTTCCCTGCAAGCCTTCCTTGTGTTTAAGGGCATGGCTCCGCTTGCGACTTGCACATCTGTTCTCTTCACGTGACATTTCATAAAAGCGTTAACATCTGGGGCAAGATAAACTTCCTCAAGTACCTGCTCAACCTTTCACTTGTCACACCTGCTTCCCCAGCAAGTCCCTTTCACCTCTGCCTCAGGCCTTAGTGACCATTTCCTTGCTATTCTTTGTTCTAGTCCCCCAATGCTCCAGCCCCCTGTCAAAATTCCCCAAAAAAAAAAAAAAAAGGCCCCTCCCAGTGACAACCGCTGCTAAAGCCAGTTTCTTCAGCACACCAAGAGGTCTCCCGCCTGGAGTGCCACTCCGCCGGTAGAGGAGGGCAATGCCTTGCCCTCAGGGAGAAAAGTCATTTTTCAATTCGGGCTCCAGCCTAAAACCAAAACAACAAAACAAAATCTGCCCTGTAAGCAACATTCACACTCACACACAACTCTGGTCAGCCCAGATCGAACTCCTCCTCACACTCTTAGGTATAACCAGAAAGAGGATAGCTGATGCTGGTGTCCTTTCCTGGAACTTTCCCTCTATCTGGTAGACCTTAAGGCTGCGTGTTTCACAGAAATGTAATTTCACTCGCTCGGCTCCCAATCTCCCCTCCCCCCCTCCCCAAAGAAGGCTGCCTTCTGCAAGGAATGTTCTTCAGCTCTGCCTTTGCCTTTCTTAGTCTGAAGTTTTGATCCTCTGGCCTCAGCCTAAGTCACATGTCGTAAAACGACGACACAGTCGCCAGTTTGGGTAAGAGGGAAAAGAAGAAACAGAACATAGTCCACGTAAACAATAAAGAAGCCACTCAGGGCCTTTGCTGCAGTAAACCCCAAATGATGTTGTTGCAGGGCGCCCACGAAATCCCTACTGTAATTGACTGTTTTCCTTGAGGTTTTCTGACCATGTGCTTTTTTGCTCTGCTGCTATGATTTTGGTACAAGAAGATGTATGTAGATGATGCTTACATCCCGACCTTTCCCGGGGCTTAACTTTCTGGCCTTTATCAAGGGAGAGAAAATAAAGCAGTTTCCCGTGTGTGTCAGTGATTGTAACTCGCCCCATTTTGCAGCGACCTGCCATAGGCTCCTTCTTACTTTATAGGCATCTGGGAATTCCATATATGCCTCAAACTCCAATTACACACCTTCTTCAAAGGATGTGTGCTTTGATTTGCTAAGAACATTAAGTGGGGTTGCGTCTTGAGGCCTTGAAACAAAAGAGAATGGAAACCGCACCCAGTACCAGGTTTATTAGGTCTGTCTTTTGCTGCCCACTAAACACTGAACAGAAAATTAATCCTGTTTGTATTTTCTATAGTCACTTTCCAAAAATGAGTCGGGGAAAATGGTGGGGTTGTCGCTGTTAAAAATAAGGAAGAAGCCAACTTCTTCCATTGTGCGGGAGCGGAGCGCTTCTACTTTCACTGGTGCTGGGGGTGGGGCACTCTTTATGACACATTAGCAGAAATTTCTGGAAAAGTGGCCCCTGGGGATTCCCTTCCCGACCCCCAGTTTGTCACTAATGCCGGCCTGTCTTTGGAAATTTGAGGTTGGGCCTTTGCCTGTGTCTGTCTCTGTTTCCCGGTGCTACCGCTGACACTTGGCGCAGCGGCCTCCTAGCAGCGGCCAGAGGACCAGAGCGGTGGGTCCGTGCCATCCTCAGAGTGCAGCGACATTGACACTTTCTCAACAAGGTCGGCCTGACTGCCACCCACACTGGGTAGTCTTGGTTGGTGCCCCTCTGGTGCACCCTATGCAGGTGAGACCCTTATTCCCCACGGAGTTCTGTTTGGGTTTCCGCGGCGTTTGTTCCCCCTCGCAGGTTTGTTTGTTTTTCTTCAAATTACAGATGCAGGGAAAACCGCCTGACATCATGAGAGCAGGACAAATGCTCACTTTGAAGGATTCCTGGGCAGGACTTCAAGTGAAATCATATTCCTGAGAAGAACTTGATACTGGTCTAGAGAAAATAACTAGTTCTGACTTTGCCAAACCATGGAATGTGCAAAATGCTCTACTTTTCTGCAAGAGGCCAAGTGTCCCTTAAAATGCTCCCTTAGAGACCAAAGACCCCAGGGGCAGGAAGCATGTGCCAGTCTTGAAAGTGGGAAGAAAGTACACAGGTTGTGAGTTTCTATTTGAGGTTATTTTATTAACGTGTTGCACTTTGAGTAAGGGATCCCCAATGGTGCCTGAATTACCTATGCATTGCAGACACACAGAGACACACACATACAACCCAGAAATGTGTGCATGAGCACACTTAATGCTATAATCGAAGGTTTATCTATCAGAGGAAATTTAAAACAAGACAAAACAACTATATTCAGAAAATAAAAATAAATTCAATTCTTCAATGGAAGACCATTTAACGTGATTCTTCCTCTTAGCCAAAGCATTGCCGTTGGGAGACAATAGACAGGAGTCCAAACACATTACATGATATGATCAGCCTCTCTGTGATAAACAGGTTAATTTATCCAAGCATATTTTAAACAGAGGTGACTATCATCAAAATAATGGGATAAAATAACAGTAACTGGAGAGATGAACAAGCAGGCCATTTCTACTATGAAGAGCCCAGCATTTTGTTGAATTAATGGAGAGTAAAGAAAACAACTCTGCAAGCTTATATTCTTGAAGATTATATTCTAGGAAGCAATCTCCAACACTGAGTTGTCTCACTTAAATAAAACTACTCAAGAGCGTTTTTTTTAAATGTCTATTTTTAAGAAAATGCAGGAGAGAATATTATATTCGTCTCCCCGGTTTTTCTCATGAGAAGAAAAAAAGAAGTGGAGGTAAAGCAGTGAATGTGAGCGTCCAGAGTTGGGATAGCATTTACCTTCTCAGCCACAGTGGGACTTGCATCTGGGTGAACTTCAAGGCATCTGAAATATCAAATAGTCAGACCAGGCTAGTGAGCATGGATGCTTGCCCGAGAGCATCTGGAAAATGGACATGGTGGAATGGCTCTTGCAGGAGAGAACTGTCATCCTGGTGGTCGCCCTCATCCTTTTAGGGTTCCTACAGTTTTATCTTTCACACATACCATCCACAGCCACTGCTGCTGATACAGCACACAGAATCAACCGCCTTTTCTTTTCGCTCTAAGGTTAAATGATTGCCAAAAATTTAAAAATAGAATAGCAAAACAAAACCCAGCAACTCACCGAGCTTTCACTAGTATTTTACTCTAACCAGAGGCTCCTTACTGCAAAATGAAGCATAAAATATTCACAACAATTAGCTTGCAACGGTGCCATGGCAACATTTGGTACTGTTTTGTGAAGAGGGAAAGAAAACCTTCGGGTAATAAAATAATCTCTACTTGAGCTATGTAAATACATCCTATCTGGAGATTCAGCCTTACCTAAGTGATTGTGTGAATTAGGCACCCCAACATTTTCCAGCTTGGGAACACCCCTGTTGTTTGCATGCGAATGTGTTAACGTGGTGAAAAGTTAAGGACCAAGCTGATTTTTAAAAATCTCTAGTTTGGTCGTAAAAAACAAAGACAAAAACTATGCTTTTGTCTCAGAAATATCTCGACAAAATAAAAACCCAGCACCATCTGTCCCTGTTTTATACAGCTTCATGTCTGTGTTTGTGTGTATGTGTGTGTGTGTGTGTGTGTGTGTGTGTGTGTACATGGTGCTAACTGAAAGCTGAATTAAGAACTGTACTTGTTCCTGAAGTTACCAAGGATACCAAAAAAATTGGTTATTTATTTTACCCCACACCTGTACATTCTTCATGTATATTTTAGGAGACTGTTTGCCACAGAGATAACATTAATTTAGGAAATGCTTTTTTTTTTTAAACCAATATAACTCAAGAAGTAAGCAATCACTCTCTGTCTCTTGGTGAATTAAGTTTTCTACACAGATGAAGCATAATACATATATAAATAACGTGTGTATTGTTTTCATTAGCACATTGGCATTTCTCAGAAATGGAAATGAAGGAAAAGACAAAAAATTCCAGAGTGACTAGGAAACAATACTGGTTTCACATTGCTGTTTCTCAGGGCTCTAGTTCAGTCAAGAGGTAGGTGTTAGCAAATCTGCTCAACCTTTGCTGCCCCCAAGAACTAAGGGATGGAGGGGTGGTGAGCCCTGCTGAACGCCAGCCAAGCTGTAATAATATTAGAGCTGTCCTTTAAATAGCTGGCTGTCTCTGTCAGTAGCTGGTTTATTTGAGGTTTTCACTTCTTTGTTTATATTAGTGCCCCAACTCCCTCCTAGATGCCCCTAGAGTTAAACAAACAAGTATTTACCACCAAGTTACTTCTGAGTCTTAAAAATATAGACCAAACTTTAAAGTTCTTAAAATTTTTCAATCATATTTATTTATTGCAGAAAAATAATATACAAAAGATATTTACAAAACAGTCATAAAAATATGAATGCATTTAGACACCGGATCTATTTGCATTTTACCATGGGTCATCAATAAATAAATAGAATGTTGTCTTTTGTATTCTGTGTTTTTCTTTTCCTTCAGAGGAAGTATGCTTTTTAAGGAATTCACTGACTTATGATTTTGCAGGCCAGTTTGATCCCAGCGTTTTTATTTCTAAAGGCGTTGTTAAAATTCCTCTGATTGTTACCATTTTAAAATGGAGAAAGTCCACAAGGATGCCTTTCCTATCAGTGGCTGATTGGCAAGACCTCTTGAGAATGCATGCATGAAAAATAAAAATAAAACATTCTTCGTCAAAAGGGGGGGGGACACACAAACGAGTGTTCAGACTTCTATCAGAATGCAGAAGTGTGAGGGTGATGCCGTTGCCTCTGGGAATCTCTGTCCACGGGCCTGTCTCGCTTTCTCTTTTAAAAGTGTGCCCCACGCCCTGATTCTTGTGAAAATTGGTCTCTGCTCTTCTAATTTCCAAGAAAATCTTTGTCATATAGATTTATTTTTAGTTATCCAGCTCCAGAGTCTCTAGACTGTCCATGTTCTCCTTCTCTGGAAACAATGACATCTGCAAAAACCCAGAGGGGGGAAAGTTGGTTATTGGCTGTTTTCTAGGACCGCTAAGCCCTGTTATCACTACCAGCGAGAATATTCGCTGAACAACCTGGAAGGATTTCAGCCCAAGGGCAAGAGGAAGTGGGTGGGCGGAAAGGAGGGGGTGGAATTTGGAAACATTTGTTTTAAGAAGGGAATTTTAAAGAAAAAAGAAAGGGGGTTGGAGAATGGCGTTCAGGGCACAAGGCCCCTACTCTTGATTTTCTCTGTCTTCTGTCATGCACACTCCCGCGCGCAAGCACACACACACCTCTCCTGGACACAGTCTCCCCGACCCCCGAACCTGTTTCCCCTGTAGGGACTTAATTGCTTGGCAGGGACGCGCGTGGAATGAGGTGGAGATGCCTGGCTAGGTGGAGGGCAGCGAGGAGAGTGGGGGAACACCCAGTGCCGTGGCGAGGTGACCAGGGACCCGCGGCCTGGCCCGATTGATCCCGGGAGCCGGTCCTTACCTAGGTCTCCCGCCAGCCGAGGGGGTGGGGAGCTCCGCCTGCTAGTGGGACGCGGACATGGACCAGGCCCCTCCATCCTCCAGACGGAGAAGGCGTAGCTGAGCCGCTCGTGGGCCACATAGCTGCAGCTTGCCATCTTGGAGTCCAGCTCGTCGCTCTGCAGGACCTGGTACAGGAAGTCGATGTACCTGGCCCGCCAGTTTGAGGGTCTGAATCTTGCTCAGCTTGTCCGAGGGCAGCGTGGGGATGATCTTGCGCAGGGCGGCAAATGCCTCGTTCAGCGACTGCGTGCGCTGGCGCTCCCGCACGTTGGCCATGACCCGCTGTGTCTGCAGCTCCTCGTACGACTGCGGGCTCCCGCCCCCGCTGCTGCTGCCGCCGCCGCCGCCGCCTCCGCCCGCGCCGCCGCCTCCGCCCGCAGATTTCTTGCCGCGCTTGCCCTGGGCCGGGCTGCCCGGCTCGTCGCCGCCTCCGATGCCCCCCCGCCCGTGGCCCCGCCGGGCCCCGCGCTGCCGCCCGCGCTGCGCCGACTGCTGCGTCTCTTGCGAGCCCCGCGCTTGCCGCTCGCCGGCTGCTGCCGGTCCGGCTCCTCCTCGCTGTTGCTCAGGCTGTCGTCGGCCGGCGAGACTGGCGAGCTGGACACGTCCTGCATCATCTCGCGGGCGGCGACCTGCGGCCTCGCGGAGCCGGGACGGGGGAGGGAAGAGCAGAGGAGCGGGGCGCCCTAACCCGCCAGCTTCCCCGCGCTCGGCGCCGGCCCGGGCGGTGCGGCCCGGAGGACGCAGGGAGGCGGGATGGGGGGGGACCTCCGCGGGGAGGGCGCTGGAGGCGGGGAGGGAGGCGGGCGGGGGAGGGGACGGTGTGGAGGGCCCCGAGGTCCAAAAAGAAGGCGCCCGACGGCCGCACGCGCGCCCCGTTCTGGCCTAGCGCAGACCCGGTGCCGGTGCTGGCGAGCCCGCGAGGTGTCTGAGAGTTGGGCGCGGGCTGCGGGCTTGGCGGTTCTTATACCTCCGTGCGGGCGGAAAGTTTGGGGGCAGCAGTGTCATTGGCCTGACGTGGGGAGGAGGGACTTTTCGAAGTTTTATAGGGAAGTTTCCTCTTTCCAGCCCCCCCCCTCTCCCGGCCCGGCCCCCCCTTGCCCGGGGTCTAACAATTCATCCTGAGAACCATTCAAAACGGACCTGGCCCGAGCGGCCAGCCCCTGCGCCCGCCTCTCCCCTCCCTCCCCCCAGCTCTCCCCCTCCGCTTCGGGGAGGACGCGGGGCGATTTCCTTCCGCGGCAGAGCGCGCGCCCAGCGCCCCCGCACCGGAGCACAGCACGGCTAACGGGACTGTCCCGACCGCTGTTGCAGTCCCCCCTTCCCCACAAGTGACTGTAACCGCAGCCGTGGCAAGCGGCTTCGACGCACTGGGTGGTGTCTCATCCCACCCGGGATTCCTCGGAGTCCTCCGAGCCGGTTGGGGGTGGCTCGGGCCCGGGAGAGGCAAGAAAAGTGTCAACAACCGAGTCCATCCAACGGTCAGGTAGAGGAAACCTCTAGTCCCAAGGGATTCCCCGCGGCTGCCTGGCCCTGAGGTGTAGGGCGGTTCTCAAGACGTGGCCACAGCGTGGGGGCTATGGATCTGCGCCCGGGCCAGCCGTCTCACCCCTCCCGGAGAAACGTCTGGGCTCTCCTTTCCTGCTACGGTGACCCAATCTAAAGTTTCCCTGCTCTCAGAAGACTGCGCCTCCAAAGGTGCTGGAACGAGTTCATTCTTTTACTGAGGGAAAAAAGCCTTGTTCTTAGGAAGAGAGCAAAGCTAGGGGAAGGTAGAGCTGCCACGGTTGGAGGCCCTGGTGCGTCCTGCTACCCAGCCCTAGGTGGAAGAGGAGCTTGAGAACATTTCATTCCCTCTACCCCCAAATTGAGCCCTGCATTGTAACCTTGGGTAGTTCATACATTTAAGGTGGGGGAATCACTATTCTTCTTTTCCTAGGAGATCGCGTGAGTAGTTATGTTCCCGGCGCCTCAAATGCACTCAGCCATGTTGGTGATGCAAGCATTTCTACCAAATACCTTGAAAACCCAAGAGCTTCAAAGAGGTTTCTGGAAAACTGGAAGCAGAGAGGTTAACGAGCAAGAAGAGTGGCTATGGAAGCCAGTGTTTGCAGGGCTTTCACATTTTTTATATATTATTATTTATTTTTATTTTTTAAATAGGATGGGGTAAGTTTAGGGAGCCGGTTCAAGGTGATCTCTTAGCTCAGAAAGGCAATTCTGGGTTCGGAGGAAGTAGCCAGAGTTCAGTGGCAGAGTTTGCAGGCGCCAGAGGTGAGTGCCTCGAGCTCCTGCCCTGTTCACAGGCTGAGGTCCTTTGCTCAAGGCCCCCAATCCCCACTCCCCGGGCCAATCCCCCGGGGAACTGCCAGCTCAGCAAGTTCCCCTTTCTGGGTTGGACCAAAGGTCGCGGCCACCGACTTCCTGAGAAGCTGGAGGCCGGAGCCCCCGCGACGCAGGGCAGGCCACGTGGCTGCGTCCTGCTGAAGCTCTCAGCTGGGTCCCGGAAACGCTGGGGTGTGGAATGCCAGAGGCTAGTCCGAGGGCTCAGCCTTTGTGGGGAAAGCTCTCTTCCGAGACCAGTAAACCCGACTGTGCTTTCATCGGCGTGCAGACCCCCCTGGGGTTGCCCTGCACCATTTTTACTGATATCCAGAGACAATGACCACAGTGTGCCAACTGGCTTGCTTCGCCCGCCGCTGCCATATTTTAAAATGACAGCCTGGCTGAAAACCAGATTCTACTTGACCTCCACTTAATTTTAATAGCTCGTAGCCAATTCTTCTCAAAATAAAGCCACTCCCACACTCTTGTATTTGCATTTTTCACCGACAAGAATTTATCTCTTGGAAACAAAACGTGGCAGAATTTCTTCTGCATCTTCTTACCAAGCGTTCTCTTTTCTAAACATGAATTGCAGAGTATCCCGCAATTGTGTTTTAGAGTGACTGCGGAAATCTCGATTCTCCCCTTATTAATCTCAAAAAATTGTTTTTTCTAGCTGAGTGTTAAAAATAATTCAAAGACAACGAATGATAGGAACCTTTTCTTCATTGGGAGACAAGGCTAGGGAGGGAATCAGGAGGTGTACTCCAGAGAGGGAGACGGTTGAGGTGGAAGAGTTGTAGCAGGTGAGGAGAAATAGTTCACCTTTCTCCCCAGGCGCGGCCATGAGCAAGTGCACCTTTCTGAAGACTTCCCACCTGTAGACCAGCTCTACCACTGCGCTGGCAGACGCAGGAGGCCTCTGTCCTTATCTGGGTGTTGAAATCCCCCCTTCCCCCCAGTGGGCTGAGGCAAAGCTCCTGAAACCGGAATACTCTTCTTATGAAGAAAGTTTAAAATGAATGGCTCAGGCCATCTCTGACTTTGAATCTTTCAAACGGGTTCACAAGGACCCCGTTTGTATTTTAGCTCTCAGTAGAAATTCCTCCTGAACTCATTCTGAGGCATGGAAGATGAACGTACTTGTTAAGTGGGGCTAGAATTTACATTTGAGCAAAAAGTAATATCTTGCCCGGCGAATCAACCCTCAGCAACACCGAGTGTTTGATAATCAATGCTGTGCAAACCCTGACAAGCTGAGGTGGGCTGTCCACTCTGCTAGATTCAACATCTTCTTAATGTCTTTCTTAATGATTTTCTTTCCTGGTAAGGGTGGATGATGAACCTCTTGTGTGTCCAAAAGTCTGATACAACTCTGGATTTCTATGTGATAGTATGTGATTCCCACAGTGCTTCAACCTAACATCTTGAGAATTCCTTTATTTTCAAGTCCCGATTTTGGTCTTCTAAAGTAAAATAGTTTTATGACTTTCCCTTTAAGACTTCTGTCAATCTGGTGTCAGCTGGGGCCTGCTTTCTATGGAAATGTTAGGTCAGTTAGGATCTAGCTCACTTTATTTAAAAAGAAAAAGCTCCTCTTAAATGTTCACCGAAAACAACAAATGCCTTTTGCACTTGCAGAGTTCACAAGGAACTTTGCTTCAGGCTGCAAACTTGGCCACACTTGCAGGTCTTCCTGAGCAGTGGGGAGAAAGGGAAGGAGGGAGGGAGAGAGACTATGACTATCTCCTGCTGAGCACACAGAGCACCTCGAATTATCCTTACACTATCAGTGTGCACTGGTATTGTCAGCAAGCTGGTAGATTTTTGGAGTTGGATTTGTACAAAAGCTGAACGAATCCTTCACACTGATTCTCCTGTCTTCTTTCCTCTGACTTTAGATGAAACGTCAGCCCCGTTTATGTTTAGCTTGGAGTTCTGTCTGTGAACTCTTGTCTTTGAATTGCTTAGGTGAAGCACAGGAGGGGGCTCGTATTGGAGGGCTCCAGTTGGCTAGGTCTTGGAGGAGGTTGTACGACTTGGATTTCGTGCACTTGTGGACATTCCACAGGAACTTCCCAGTTTGATCACTTCAAAGAGATATTTTCTGCTAAAGTGAATTTATGAAGTCTGCATCAGCACCAATGATACCCATCACACCTGGTTTGCAGAGAGCCTTAGGGATGTTTGAGCATCTTGGCCCTGCTGGTGATATTCTAATTCACGAATCTAACAGATTCTACTTTTCCCTTCCTGAATTTCTATAATAATACAGAGCTGATTGGAAACTTTAAATCAAGAAGGAGAAAAGCTGAAAAACAAAAGAAACCAAGGACCCCTCGGATGAGCAGATAAAATGAAAATCAATGCTAATCATTAGAATATCTGACATTCTGCCTGGGAAGTGCATGGATTAAGACTTGTAGTCCCTGGAGGAAGAGCAAAACCCAGGCAAAGGGATACATAGTGTTAGATTTTTCTCCTGATTTTATTCTGTTGTTTTCATGCACACCGTAAGTGCAATGTGGAGAGTTGGTATAGCAACCCACAGCTGGTTCACATGATGCTCCCCAGTTATTTTGGGGTTGTTCTGATAACTGAAGAAACAATCCTATGAAATACAGAACTCTTCGGAACATCTTACCATAACCACAAATACTGCTGTGTTCTACTTAAATTCCTCCTTTCCAGCTCTCTGACGCTCAGCAATTTAAATAGAAATCGGACAGGTCGTACTGCTTTTTCATTTTTTGGTTGCACATAACTTTCACCTTTCTTTTCTCTGGAGGTGTTCGCTCCATCACCCCCAATCTCACACCCCACCACCGCCACCAAGATGGTTGTTCCTGAAGCCTTAAGTCCTACTGTTACTGCTCGATTTGGTTCTTCCTGAAGAAAACATGTTGTTTTTGCCAGTGACCACAAGAGGACACAATTTCCTAGGAACTTTGCCTAAAAGGAAGCTCAGAGAAAGTAACACAAAATTTAAAAAAAAAGAAAGAAAGAAAGGAAAGAAAGAAAGGAAGAAAGAAAGAAAGAAAGAAAGAAAGAGAAAAAGCAAGTAATCCATTAGTGTCATTTTAGAGATGTTGACTCTTTGTCAGTTTTATTAATTTTCAAGGCATAAACATAAGTTAAACTTCAACCATTAGGTGCTTTATTTATTTTCCCCTTATTGTGAAACTTGGAGAAAATTTAACAGTTATGGCAAATGTGAAACCTTTAATGTTATAGTTAAGGGAAAAATGTTTATTTCAACAGATTGTGAAGAGATCTGAAAGACCTTTTAGAAGCATGTTTAGTAACAAAAGTTTTAAGAATCACACGAGCATTTCAGAATTCTTAGTGTGTGGGTGTATGTCTAAAATCCCAACATGTTCAAGAATGAGACAGTAGGATTGCTTAGAATTCAAGACTAGTGTGAGCTATGAGGTTTATGCTAGGCCAGCCACTAAACTACAGTGAAATACTGTTAGCAAACTTTTCCCTTGACTGAATTTGCAATATTTTTTACATAGAATGTCACATTAAAACTGTCTTTATAAACTGTCAAATGTGTTTGAATCCATTTGATAAGTAAGTAAAATTGTTTTTCAGCAGTTGTAGGATGATTTAGGGTCTCACTCTCTATTATTATTACATCAAAATTATTATGCACAATCTTTGATTAATTTTACTCATCCCCTATGTCCTTCATTCACTGAAAAGAATCGGAGAGCAAGTCCCTATAATTCTTACAGGAAGAAGTAGAGACGAGGAACCTAAGTTTGAGGATACCTTGGGAAAAAAGTGAGAACCCCAGCTTAAATAGGTTTTATAGCAGTTGATTCCTTTGTAAGTCGAAATGAATGCTTCTTGATTGTTTTTCTGAAAGAATTGCATCCTGTCGTTGTTCTGTTACCATGAGAGCAGGGTTTGGGGAGTCCTGAGTCACTCACTGGTAAACTCTTACGTTGTGCTGTGTTTTTCTATAGATTCGTCCCTCATAATATCCCCTGATACTCTGCTCTAGGTCTGGGACAATGGACCAAAGATTTATTTTAAAAAAAGAAAGAAAGAATAAAAAAAGAAGAGAAAAGCAAATAAGAAAAACGAGGAAGAAATGGGGACGTAGAGAATCTGGAAAGGAGGAAGGGAAGCGAGGGAAAATGGAGAAGAAAGATGAAGAGAAGCAGTCGGAAGTTTTATGTGTATAAGTACCCATAAGAGTACAAAACTACAAAAGGCCTGAAAACAAGGAGTAAACTGATACACTGACATTACAGAAGACCAGCACTGTGCAGGTCGATTTATGTTTGTGCTAAGGCATTATTTCAGGTATGTCCCCGTCCTTCGGTAGAACCAGTTGCTTAGATAGAAATCCCCAATCATTGTTGTCCATGGCATAAGGAAGTAAAGATAGGTTCAAAGGCTACAAAACATTGAATTATTTATAATGTTCATGTACTGGGTGTAAATTCTCTTATATCAGAGTGAGCATGGTAATATGCTGTCATTACTGGACCTCAGGGCACATTTTACTGACATCATTACTTCATTGAAAATGCTACTAATCATGACACAATTTCAGAACACTTATAGCAGTGGCTTAGACTTTTGGATCCTTTGTGATTTTCCATTGGCTCTAACTATGGAGGGAAAGCTGGCTGCTTCCTCAGTAGTCAGAAGAACTCGGTAACTCTGCCTTCCCACACTGCGCTCCAACAGGTGAAGCTTGTTCCCATTCAGTCTGTTGGAGAACTCGAGACATTGTCAGGCTTCCATTCTTCTAAAAGGTGCATTCTGGAGACTTGGATCCTGGTTTCTACTGGCACCAGTTAACTGCAGTATGGGTGCTGGTTTCTTCTGTAACCATCAGTAGCTCTGATTGTGTTAGGCACAAGAGTATCTAGCTACCTAATTAGAGCTAACATATCTAACATAATTTAATTCGTTATCATAATTTAACTAACAAGAGTTAATCCTTAACGTCAAGGAAGTCACAAAACAATAGAAAATAAGATGTGATTTATGCAAATGAGGAAGTAAAAGAACAAGTTCTGATACGTATTTGCCCAGAGTGCAGATTAAAGAAAGCGGGGCCTGGACTGAGGTGATAAGGATGATTTGTAGATTTGTACATTTGGAAAATTCCTTAATGCACTGGCAGACCTCCCTAAGAAGGCCAGAAAGGAAAAGCTCAGCGATCAAACTGAAATACAAGTGCCATGAGGCGTGGCTTATTGAGTCAGTCTGCAACATAACAGCATAAAGGGGAGCTTCAGCTTGGCTACTGGGTATTCTGGGGTAGGCTGGGGCAGGAAGGACTACATGACCATGTGTGTGGCTTTTTCCTTTTCTTTTCTTTATCAGCCTTTCCTATTGACCGTGTGCTTGAGGGGTCCAAGGTGGTAAGCAGTGATGAAGTCTGACTACAGCCAATGTGCAGTTGCTCTGAGAGACAAGGCAGCCTACTTACCTACAGCCAGGGCTTGGCACGTCCTGACAAGGCTGTGGATCCTATCTTCCTATCTTAGTCAGGAGTCGAGTAAGACAGAATGGATGCCACTACTAGAGAGCCTATTTGTGACCCTGCCCTTGTACGATATCATCATAAATACAGCCTTGCTATGACCTTTTGGCTATTGGATGTTCCTTGGTCTTCCTCTCCCTTCCGGTTTGGTGTATTCACAGCTCCCACTGCTTAGGATTCTCTCCAAGCTACTTGTTTCTGTATTGAACGGAGGGTGGGTGGTAAGATTCTCTATCAGAAATGTACGTACACAAGGAGTGTATTAATCAAACATTACGTTCAGTCACACACACTTCAGCCCAGCAGAAATGGACGTGCATACATATGGTAGCAAATAAATGTTGCAGTCTCCCTGAAAGGCATTCAGCCACACGTCAGTCCTGAGGGATGAGTAGATACAAAGCAGGACCTTAAGATCCATAGTTGTCCATGGGTAGTTTGATAGGGCATGAACTCAGTTTGGGAGTAGTGAGATACCTAATTCAACACAGCCATTCCTTCAGATGTAAAAGGAGACGATCGGATGACTTGAGAAATGCAGAAAACATTTCGCTTGGGAGATTTCACAAATACTTGTGTGCATATTAAATTTTGGAATGATTTTTTTTCCTAACTCTCTGCCTGTTTCTAGCACTATGACTTGTCCACATCTGGAACCTGAGAACATTTTCCCTACCTGATAATAATGAACTTCCTTCTAGTTGTGGTCACTGCTTGTGGCCATTTGGGTTTAAAGTTTTGTGCTAAACATGACTAAACTAGGCAACGAGGTAGTTTGAATGGGGGCAGGAGTTTCCTCCCATGGCAGTGTTTTATTCTATCACTGGTAACTTATTAATACGGTACTGGTATTTTCCACTCTGGCACTCTCATTTAAATGAGAAGAATGCTGTTCATCTGTCCTGGGTATTGAACTGAGGGCCTGTGTGTTCTCTGCAAACAATGTACTGTTTCCCCTCGTCTCCAACCCACATGAGTCAATTAAATTAGATGACACGACACGTTACTCAGGAGAGGAGAGGCTCTGGGCTGCTGAAGAGTGCTGGAAAGGTCTAAAATGCTAGCGGTGTCACACTAAAAGTCAAGAAAGGAGTGGCAGTAGCACTGGACTTTGGGGTTTCTGCTGTTCCTCCAAGTGACCAGGTACCGTGGGTCAGACCAGGTCTTGCCTCACTTTTTGCTTAGCAGGACTGAAGTTGAAATTGTTCAGTTCTGATATGGAATTCATTCTAGATGGAGTGCAGTAAGATAATGAGCAGTCAAGAACTCAGTGCTATCATCTTGGTGTTTTGAATTTGTGTTTATTGGAGGATATTAGAGCTTTCAGATATCCTATCAAATAGAACACATGCTTTGATTTCACTATCAGATATGACCTAAAAGCAAAGCACCAGTCAGTGCTTCCTTCGTTTGACTATAATGAGGAAGTATAAGTGTAATTATGCTCAGGGGTAGTCTTCCCTCTGGGGACGAGGAATTGTATACAATGTAGAGTGGGAAAACAAGATGCCCACGGTGATGGGAAGCAACCTCCATGGTAATTTTTCTGCCACTTATAGAAGCATTTTCTTCCTAATTTTATGACATTAACTTCAAAAGCACTCCTGATCTGAGTTCTGAAGTGACTCACTAAATAATCTGGCCATTTGCTCACTTATTTTATTTTGTCATGAGTGACTGAAACAGTACTACTGTATTTTGTGTCTAGAAAGATAACACGCAGGGCAAATGTTAAGGAGGAGAAAGAGAGCTACGGTAAAGTGTGAACCATCTGTCAGTCTGCCGTTTTATGTTCTTTGCAGAGAAGAAGTTATTGACTGCGTGTGAGCTGGAAAAGGAAGAGGGTCTTTCAGCGGTGTGGTTCAAACAGAACAAGGCAAACCTAGACTGTCTACGACAAAAAGTAAGAGTGAAGTGACCACTTTAGACACTTTGGCCATCAAAACAAGAGAGCAGTTAAGCACTGAAAGACCAATTCTCTCTTTTGATTTCTCAGGATAGGGATCACCTTAGGAGAGTCTGTTCTGGACATAACATGAAAATGTCACTCCATCCAACGTTTCAGACCCCTCCCCCCAAGACATGTGGTAGACCACAGTAGTGTCTTGAAACACGAGTCATACTGACGCTTCTGTGATGTGTGTGAGCTTGTCCTCTTGAGAACAGAGATCCAGGCTAGGAGACCATGGTTACCAGCGTGATGAGAAATGATCTCTACTTGCGCTTGAGTGGCAGCAGTGATGGGGGTTTTTCAGATCTGGTTAGGCTCATTGTATATTTTGAAGTCAGAGCCAACACTAAAGGGAGAAGAATCAAAGGCAGCAACTCAGGCATCTTGTTCTGAGCAGTAGAAATCGGGGAGCTGGCAACCACCGAGATGGAGAAGGCTGTGGGTGGAACACATTTCAGGGAGACAGTTCAATTTCAGACATGTTAAATTTGAGTTGTCAGCTAGAAATCCAAGTGGAATTGGGCAGGCAGTTGGATATGTGAGTCCGAGGTTTGCGAGAGAGGCCTGGACTGGAGAGAAAATTTGGAATTCATTAGCATAGAAATAGCATTTTAAGCTATGCAACCGGGAGAGTACTATGGTGCACGAGAAGAAAAGATGGTGGTTGAAAATAAAGAAGTGGATTACTACTGTAGGAAAAAATAAAGCAGAGAGGAGCCATGGGAATTAGTGAAAAGATTACAGTCTTAAGCAGGATAATAGACTAGAAAATAGACAATTCATTCTCCTAAGAACAAACAGGAACAAATTGAGAAGATATAATAATAAGGTCTATGATAGAGAAAGGTATTTAAAGCTGGAGAGCTATGACAGAGTTCATGAACTAGGACACTATACTGTACCCTGGGTCAAGAAAATGAAAGCTGGATCTACAGATCTATAGGTTCTCAGAGTCCCATGAAGGATTAATTATTCTAAAGGCATCAAATAAGGGAAAGTACCTATAAAAATGGAAATCTGGCAACTCACCTGTTCTCAAAGCAGAGGCTAAATGGATACGGTATCCCAGCCAAGACTATACAACATTGAATCAATAACAAATGTGAAAGGGACAAGGTCTAACCAGTGGTTAAAGATGATATTAAATACAGAGGCAAGCGAGGCATCTTTGGAAAGAAGATCGTATGAAATATTTAGTTACAATTACGTACATAACTCCTGAGGGTTGAGGAAGATAGACACATAAAAGAAAATGACCAGGAAGAAATGTACTTAGAGGTAACTGAGAAAGGAATCCTGTGTATACTTAGCTGAGCTCCCAGCCAAATATGCGTGTACCGTCTTATGTGTTTTGTGTCACTAAGTCAGATGTTAACCCTAAGAAGTCCAATAGAAAATATGGGCAGATATGTAATGATTTTTAAATTCTTAATCATTGTTAGGGTTTATTTACATGAGTACTTAAAATATCCTAAGATGTCAATGAGAAAATCCTCGGACTGATAAGGAATTTTAGCAACCAAGATAACAAACATCAATAACTTTTCTATATACCAACAAGAGGCATGCCTAGTTTAAAAAACAAAACACAGGTAGGTCGTGCATAGTGGTACATGACTTTCCCCAGTGCTTTCGAGATAAACGTAGGCATATCATTGAGTTTGTGGCCAGTTTGGTCAACATAGCATGTTGTTTGCCAGCCAGAACTACACAGTGAGACCCTTTACCAAGAAACCAAAACCAAAAGTTAAAAAAATTAAAAGGAATGACTTTTTGGGGGTAGGGAAAGAGTTTAAAAGTTAGAAGTATCCTCTGCTTCTGCAAAAGATCCGGGTTTGATTTCCAGAGCCTACACATTTGCTCACAACTGCTTATAACATGAGTTTTGTGAGATTTGATATGCTCTGTCGACCTTTTAGGGCCCCTGCCCGCATGAGATACACACACATACATATAAGCAGGCACATACATGTACACATAAAATAAACAAATATTTGGGTTCAGAGAGGTGGCTCAGCAGTTAGGAACACTTGTTACTTTTGCAGAGAACACGGATTGGATTCCCGTCACCCAAGTGGCATCTCACATCCATCTGTAACTACAGTATCAGGGCGTCTGATGGCCTCGTCTGAACTTCATGAGCACCAGGCATACATGTGGTGCTTAGACATATATGTAAGCAAAACAATGATACACTTAAAACAAAAATAATGATTTTGAAAACGAAATAATAAAACAGGAAAACGATCCCATTCACAATACTGTCAAAACAGAAAGACAGACAAACCTGACCAAGATGAAAGACCTACAACACAAACGTTGACATAGCCAGAATCAGGCTGAAGAAAGTGAACCCCAAGAAGTCTTCCCACTCACAGATTGCCAGAATTAATATTACGGAAGCGCTTGTACTGCCCAAAGATGCTTTGCTCTTCAGCATATGTCTATCAAGTTTTCAATGGCACAGATGACAGAAATAGAAAAACAACCACACAGAAACATAGCAGGCACTGAACAGCTAAACTGATGCTGACCACAAAGATCAAAGCTTCAAGCACCTTGTACCAGAGATGGAGTGGACTGTAGAGATATAGTAACAAAATCAGCTTGCTTTGGAGCACAACAACAGATGATTTTACTATGGGGCTAGAACCCTAAAACAAAGTCCTGTAGCTCCTGTCACCCGATTTTCAACAGAGATTAAGAGCTACAGAGGAAAAAAGACAATAGATCTTTAGTAGGTGTGGCAGTGTCTTAGTTTGGGTTTTATTATTGTGAAGAGACACCATGATCATTGCCACACTTACAAATAAAAACATTTCATTGGGGCTGGCTTGCAGTTCAGAGGTTCAGTCCATTATCATCTTGGTCGGAAGCCTGGCGGCGTGCAGAGCGACATGGTGCTGGAGGAGCTGAGAGCTCCTCATCTTGATTCATAGGCGCAGAAGGGTCTGTGTCACACTGGGTGCAGCTTGAGCATAGAAGACCTCCCACTCCCACAGTGACACACTTTCTCCAACAAGTCCACACCTACTTCAACAGGCCACGCCTCCTGATAGTGCCACTCTTTATGGCCAAGCAGTCAAACACGTAGAATATATAGAATATATAGAGCCCATTCCTATTCAAACCACCATAGGCAGGTAAGACCGGAAATCCACATACAGAAGAATGAAACTGGATCCCTGTCCCTCACATCATATGGAAATGAGTTCTGAATGACTCAAAGACTTTCCTGTAAGTTCCGAAACTTACCAAAGACTGGAGGGAAGCAGAAAGAAATACTTGAAGATCTAGACATATGCAAGGACTTTTCTGAACTGGACTCCAGTTGGTAAGGAAATGATAGCCAGAATTAGCAAGTGAGATGGCATAAAAATTCTCAAGCTTCTGCACTCAGAGCAAAGCAACCAAGCTGAGTAAAGACAGATAGTAGAGAATAGTAGAGAGCCATACATGGACAGGGACTAATATTCAGATTGTGTGCAATCTAAACAACTCATCACCCAAATGATAAATAAATAAATAAATGTAAATTATTTATTTACAGTCTGTAAATGGGAAAACAAGCTGAATATAAAAATTCAAAAAAAAAACCATAAAAGAAAACAATGGGGAAAAGGGGTCCTTTGTACCTCCTCAATCACATTGTAAATTAGAACCATCGTGGAAGATGGAGTTAGTCAGGAAAGCAAAAATCCAAACCATGTTGCAATTCTTTGATACTCAGATCCTATCAGGAGGAAAACAAAAGCAAAACAAAAACGTACTAGTCAAGAGATAAGGCAGATCCTGTGTCTCTCTGATTGTCTAAGAGAGTTGCATGGTATGGGCCCGAGAAATGACTGGGCAAACCATGGCATATACATGCGGGAGGGTTTCATTGAAGAAATAAGGACAGACAAGGACACAGATACTCTGTCATGCTTCATATCTCACACAGCTCACCACATATTTGATGGGATTTCACCTTCAAAATTATACTCGAAGGGCTAGCGAGGCCATCAGGGAAAATTGCCTTTTACCCTTCTTCCATGAAAATGTAAAAACGGTGCCACTGTGGGAATCGGGGTGGAGGAAGCTCCACCCCCATGGTGTGATTCAGCTACATCATCTCTGGGTTACCCCAAAAGCAGCAGAGCCACCGTGCCTCAAATCGCCCCCGCATATCCATGTTTATTCATTCCCCATCATTGTAGTGAGGCTTGGAATTAACTTGGGTGTTAGCGGTAAATAAAGAAAGCGCTGCAGACACACAATGGAGTATTTCACACATTCAAAATCACACATGAGTAATCAAATCACATTATCAGAGAACATTGATAGAGCTGGAAATAACTGGGTAAAGTGAAATAAGCCAGACTCACAAGGACAGAGATATTCTGTTTTTTCTCACAGGCAGAATCTAGATTTTATTTTTTTAATTTATTTTTATTTCATGTACATTGTGTTTTGCCTCTGTGTATGTCTCAGTGAGGGCTTTGGATCCCCTGGAACTGGAGTTACAGACAGTGTTGAGCTGCTGTGTTGGTGCTGGGAATTTAACCCGGATCCTCTGGGAGAGCAGCCAGTGCTCTTAACTGCCGAACCCTCTCTCTAGCCCTTAGACTTCTGTTTTTTAAAGACATGACATTAGAAGAGAGACTATGGGAAAAGGAAGGGGATCAGTGAGAGAGGGGGAATGGGAACAAGAGAGAAAAGTAGGGTGAAAAGGAATCAAACACACTGCTTTGTATGTGGAAATATGGTAGCGAGAGCTGTTGTTTCCCCAGTATACACTAATGCATTGTTCTGGAAACAAAAGGGAAAAAAGAACCATGGCATGTGTAGTCAAGCATGGGTGCACACTTACACACACTCACATGTACATGCACAAGTCCAGAAGAAGCCCAACCATAACTGGCTTGTGAATTGAAATGTTTTCCCCCCTTAGGTTCATGAGGAAAGAAACTCTAAATATCTGAGGGATAGTATAATCTGACAAAATCTGCATTAAATTATCTTACAGAGCTTTTAATACTCGTTTGTATATGTTTATGGTATGATAATAAAAATGATTTACTGAGAATAATTTTATCAAAGGCATTTTTTGGCTGGTGGTATGATTAAGTGCTTTTGTAGTCTTTCAACATCTAAGCAATGTATATTCTTCTGGTGATCTTCAGCAAACAGGTTTTTACGCTGAGAAAATGCAAAGTTATTGGGAAGTGAATTGGGATTTTTATAATCTGAAACTTGATAATAAAGTGTGATCAGTTAGGGTGTAAATGAAGTGCTAATCTCTCAAGAGAACCGCTAAGCCCTCAAAGATCTTAAATGGAATATACATACTTAGTTGGAACGCTTTGCTCTCCCAATTAGAGGCAAGGGATAACAATAAACCATTGTCTATCGGCGACAGTTCAGCAGTAATAATCTAAATCTGTTGTCCAGGAAAGAACAGTCACCATATATGTGAGTTAGGTATGCTAAATTTCTCACGGTTGTATCATTAGACCGTTTTCATCCTCTGAAGGATCCGAGTAGTACTTCATGAGGTAATAAACCTGGGGTTCAGGAGTGATCTGAGGTGTGCTGGAAACCGCACTGAGCAAAGGCACCGTATGTTACACCTGCTTCAGCATTCTAACTGCAACATGACCTTTCCTCGCTGAATTCTTATGTTGTCCACCTTTGCTATTTGTTACAGGAAGGAGAGGTGACTAGCGTCAGATACCGTGTCCGCAGATTATAGTTCTCAAAGGATGAGCTGGTAGTGGCAGATACCTAGCAGTCTTAGCTACTAGAGTGGACAGTGGGGCCCTTTGCTTACTGCTAGGATGTAGACTCGTGGTCTGCATGTTGTAACAGTTACAGGGGCCAGTATATGCAATCCGTCATTGTTAGCCCCTCTGGCTGTCTCCGTTGATAAGCATTTAAAGTAATGCAGAACTTATACGTTAATTATATTTCTTCTATCTCCTCGTAACTCAAACGGCTAACTAGTTATCCAGCATCTCCTAATCAGCATCTGGTTAAAGGTACGGCTCTGACTCTGCTCGGAGCTCCTCATAGGTCAAGATTCATAACCAAGCTAGAATGTTGTTGAGAGCACAGTCGAGATTATAGCAAGCATCCAATAATCGTTTGATATATGTTTATTAAATTGGTAATGAAAGTGAGCGCAAGCGCTGGATGCTGAACAGAGCAAGAAAACTCGACGTGATCCAGCCCAATTTAAATGTAAACCGAGCCTGCCCTATTGCTCCTTTCCACTCGCTCCTCACCGTGACATTTATGTGCTTGTTTAGTTCAGAACTACACACAAGAAGGACCATGAACATTTGACTTGGGGAAGGGAAGTCAGGAAATTGTTCACGTTCTTGATTATTTTGTCAACCCCTCTTTCCCAAAGGAGACATTTATGTAGCCCTATAACTTTACCGAGCTGAGCTACAGTATATCTTCATTGTTTTTCCCCCCTCTATAATTTCTGTAGAAAGCATTCAATTTGCATGCCTTTTACAGGAGGAAAGAATCTTGAAAGAAAATCTTTTAATACCTGGTCGTGTATAAAGTGCACGAAATACAAATGTCAATGTCAACGGTAACAAAAAAGAAAAGAACTTTTTTAAAAAGGAGATGGAGGTAGAACAGAGATTAAAGGACAGAAATAATAAGGAATTTTTAATGAATTTTCATGTGATCTGGTCCATGTAGTTACTTATACTAATAAGGAATAGAGCTGTAATGTTCCCATTGCTAATGACATAGTGACGTTAATAGAAGGAACTGTAGCCAAATTGTAGCAAATTGGTCAGGGTGCTAAGGAAATGTTGGATTTCTCAATGACTGAAGTGCTTTAAAGAATGTTTGCAAAGCCAGTGGTACAGCAATGCAGACATTCGGCTGATACATAAAAGCTTATAAGTCACATGTTGCTTAGAAATTATTTCAAGGGGTTATAAGTTTATTGAGAGAACTGTTTCTGAATTAAAAGCTGTTAAGCTGAGAATTATGTCCACTTTTGTTGCTTGGTCCATTTGCATTTATTACAAAACTCTTTGAGAAGCTCCCTTTCTTCCACAGACTCATCACCCCCATCAGTGCAGGGATTTCTGATGGACCCCTCTACATTACATCCCTGCTCAGGGTTCTAAGCGCCCCTGAGTTTGGTATCCTTGGTGCTGGCACTATCTTTTAGCAAGCATTTCTTGTAGACGCGTTGTACATGACCAAAGACCAGTGCTTTAACCCACCAAGTTTCTGCTTTTGTTGCGATGACAAAGCAAACATTTTTACATAAGATTTTTCTTTGTTTTTCATCTTTATTTTAGCTTGAGAATTCATCTCAATCCATTCTTAGTTTTGTTTTAGAACAGGATAGTAAAGTGGAGGGGAAAGACAATGCGTCTTTGGAAGAACTGTGACTAGCAGGACTGAGGCGTGGAGATCCAGTGTAAAGGTAGTGGCATAAGTGTGGGCAGAAGACCGGAATGAGAACTGAAAAAAGGGCAATGTATTCCTCTCTCCCTTGCACTCTTCGAGCATCATGAATACGATAAACAAAGTAGGAGTCTTTAAAGGACAGGATATATTACGCTTAATTAAAGCAGGAACTTTAATGAGATGCACTGCCTGAAAGAAAGCCCAAAGCCTGAACATCTCATCATAACACTAGGTAGTACACACACACACACACACACACACACAACACACACACACACACACACACACACACACAAATGCGCGCATGTACGCACGCATGCACAAGAATGCCCATGTGCTTTTGAAACATTTAAGACAATAGCCCAATTCATATTCAAGAGGGTTTTTTTTCTAGTGTATCAGAATGAGACGGGGAAACATATTAATTATATAAGAAAACATTAAATGTTCTCTTTGGAAGATGATATAGGGGAACTGACAGAAGTTTTATAAAGGAGCCTTCGCTTTGGGCTTGTGAGTGCACTTCAGCCAGGCCTTCTAAACAATAGCCCTACCACCATCTTGTAAGGATCAAATGAAAACTTCCCTCCCTGCCCATGGAATGAAAATGGAGCTACATGAAAGCCTTTGTCAAGGCTGCCTCTAGAGAAAGAGACAGCCTTGGAAAAAGTCTGGCTTTATGAATCCATAAGCTCTATTTGCTCCTCTGTAACATAAATGTGTTAATATCTGTCTCAGTACATCTTCTGGGGCATTTGAATGACATAACCCAAACTTTAGTACCTGGAGTTGTTCGTTGCTATTCAAGTGCTGGGGGAATCTATCTTTGCACCCTGCACAGTGGAAAGTTGCAGTAAGTGTGGTGCCATGCTGGGTGGGAGGTGGGGGGTCTCTAGGGGAGGTGAGAGTAGGGAGGTGACAGAAAACCTCCCTAGGGAACAAACTTGACTGTACTGCTGGCTTTTCCCTAGGTTCTGGCATGTTTACTCACTTACCTAATTATTGCAATATTGGGATTGAAATCAGAGCCCCCTATACGATAGACCAAGACTTTATCACTAAGTTACATCCCCAGTCCTAGATTACTTTTCAATTTGCCCTTTGTACTTCTGTTAATAGTGGGGAAAAAAAATGGAGTCTCACTGAAAACAATGAGGAAACAGCATTTCTTTTTTATTTTTTAACCCTGTGATCTTTACTACAAAGTTCTCCTAAATATTCATAATCTCGGTGACTGATTAGCTTTATAAAGGATGGAAAACCAAAAAGGAATTGTAAGTTTTGTGACTTGCATTTATCAATGGACAAGTTTTGCTTTGTTGGAATTAGCTCCCTTGGGATTAACAGGAGCATATTCTAGGAATTAATTTAGTTCAAGTGGCTCTCACGTAACCTTCTGGTTCCTATGGAGACTTTTGCTCTGGCGTGCTGGTGTGTAACTGCTTCCTCACCTTTTCATTTCCTGAAATAGCACCAAGTACAGTATCTGAATTTTGACTAATATAAATCAAAGTACATGCCTTTCTTTTCAGAAAGTCCACTATTTCAACACGTGTGCAGGATTTTCCTTTTTAATGCATTAGACATCTGTTAGTACTAATGGGGATAAAATATCATGTGTTAAAAAACAATAAAACATATTAAAAGCAGTGCTCATTTTAAATATTTATAAATTATTTGCATTAGAGATATGTGTTGGGTTTTTCCCCCTTGGTTATGGCAGAGTTTTCTAGTGACAAATATGCAAATTACATGAAAGTAAATATGCAGGTAGAAAGGAATGTGAAATAAAGTGTCGGGAGTTCCATTGCCAGATACTAGCACATCCTCCTAGACAGTAAATGTTGAGTGTTACCCATTTTCCATGTTGCGGTCCTGTTCTCCCCTCACTGTAATTTCCTTAGGTCTAATAGGAAATAAACCCAGAGGATTGCCTAAAAATTGGAGTTTCATTTGAAATGGTATGCATGTTCTTAACTAATACATGACTCACCTCTCTCTCTCTCTCTCTCTCTCTCTCTCTCTCTCCCTCTCTCTCTTTCTCTCTCGCTCTCTCTCTCTCAGTGTGTGTGTGTGTATCTATAAGTACTGAACTGTGTATGTATCTATAAATAGTGAACTGTGTGTGTCTATTTATAAGCAATGAACTCTCTCTCTCTCTCTGTGTATGTGTGTGTGTGTGTGTTTGTGTGGTGTGTGTATGTGTGTGTGTGTGTGTGTGTGTGTGTGTGTGTGTATCTATAAGTAGTGAATGAACTCAGCTGTCAACAGTGTTTTAAAAGAAACTCCTCTCAAAATTCTCCATTTCCAGCTAACTTTCCACTTCAATACGATTGGAACTGAAGGTCATATTGATAAGTGCTTATCTTTTAAAAAAATATGAACTCTTGTTTAATGCTGATGTAAGTTTTTTTCTTTTTAATTTCAACAATCTTTCCGGAGGAAAATAATCAGTACATGTGTTTTATTGAAGGCAAATGTGAAAATGAAAGTGATTCTTTGCCTAAATAATATAGTTTTTTTAACGTAAGACGATGATGGTGGTGGTGATGGTGGTGATAACAAAAATTAATAATAGCAATAACATAGCCTGTTGGAATCAGGATAGTGGATGTCCTTGCAGGGACAAACGGCCAGTGCTCAAAGTGGCTTTAGAGTGTGGGAGGGCCGCCTCTGCTCTCTAGTAGCCACAGGAAAGTTTTGCAGAATCTGTCTTCTCATCATTTTAAATACTGAATTAATTCAGAATTAAGAAGCAGGAATTCTTCATGGTTTTTCTCTTCAAGCTAAGAGTGCTGCTCACAAGTTGTGTTAGGATTTTCTGATTATAAAAGCATTTTAGCAAACAGATAAATGCAAGTAAGTACAAAATAATATCCCCCTCTAGTATATTTCTAAAAATTAAATATTTATTAAATTAAATATTTAGAAATTAAATATTTAATTTCTAAAAAATTAAATATGAAACTGAAATAAAATGTCTGGCTTTATATAATATTTTCTTATCATTTATTGATACTATATGAAACACAAATTGTTACGTATTTATACTTTTAAGGACTGTATCAGTTTTAATAAGACCTCATAATTTAGAAATCTAGGTTATTTTCCCCATTTTATTGTAAACAATACTGAGTTACATATTTTGTAACCCAGTCTTGATGCATTCATAGCCTGCATTCCGTAGGCTAAATTCTTCCAGTGAAATGTGGTAGGAAGCGGTAGGGATCTATAAAATCTTTATAATATTCTGCCTATGTGTTTCTGATCAGAGCCAAGGTTTAGAAAGTGTTCATGAACCTTTCGAACCTTGCTCTTGACATGGAAATTACCTGAATTGCTGCAGCTCTTGAATCTCTTCAGGAGGAAGGAACTGCTCCCAGGGAAAATTCTGTTTTTCTCATTGAGTCAATGACCCTCATCTAATCAATGAGTGTTCTGTAGGTTTCTGAATTGCAATTCCAGACGCCTTTTCTACCACTGTCTAAGCTGCTGGTCTTAGTAATTATATTCAGGCTGATTCACTTGTGTGGAGCCAAAGTTTGGGGAAGAACTACAGTATTCCTCTGCTTGTTTTCAATGTATGAAAAGACATGGGAACTAACTTAAGACCCACTCTATGACAAAAGATGGAAACTTCCAGTAATAATCATTAAGGTCCAAGAAAAAGATAGCAGCAGCAAAATAGACAGGAGCTCCCAAAATGTTATGGGAAAGGAAAGAAATCCAATAGTTTCTGTAGGTTTTAGTTAGAAGTAAAAATATTTGCATATGCATAATGCATTCTGAAATGCATATGAAGGCATTTGGGTGGAAATGTTTTGGGGCATATGCTTACTGACTCTGTGTGTGTGTGTGTGTGTGTGTGTGTGTGTGTGTGTGTGTGTGTGTAAATCATACAGTGGATCATGGGTTTGAATTAATAAGCAGAAACCTGAGAGTGCTCAGGGCAAAGTCCCTGAGGTTTGGGCTGAGGTATTTGCATGTGGATGTAATTTGGAGTGATTCTTGTTTTGTTGTATAATGCTTTTGAGTCTGGGGCATTTTTCAGCCTGTTTCATGTTAACTTTAGTAGCAGCTCATTACATTTGATGAAATGTAGTGTACTAATAAATAGTGTGATGCTTAATTTGTGGTTTTGTTATTCTGAAGCAAAGCAGGATCATTCGTGTGTGTGTGTGTGTGTGTGTGTGTGTGTGTGTGTGTGTGTGTATTCACCAATTTTAATAGACTTTGGTGAGATTTGGTAAGTGGATGGTGGTGAAAGACATGACGAGGCATACCAATAAAGTCTTCAAGGACAAAACCACCACTTGTCAAATGCTTGTTAACTAAAGTCAGCACAGGGCTTTGGCCAAAATTACGACTCCATCATTAGAATATCTGAGTTGGGTTATGTTTTCTATCAGGGAAGTATTAGTATATTTCAGAAGGCCATTTACCATGAGCCCTCAAATGAGACATATGGGGATGAATCAAAGATTTTAAAGGATTTTTCTAGAGCCCTGGGTGTCCTGCAGAGGAGGCCGGAAGAACCAGGGGGCTCATGGACATCGGGAGAACAAGGCCCACAGAATCAACTGACCAGGACTCATGGTGGCTCACAGAAATCTGGGAGCCTGTTGAGGTCTGACCTAGGTCGTCTGTATCTGTATTATAGCTTGGTGTTCTTCTGGGACTCCTAACAGGGGGAAGGGCTGTCCCTGACTCTTATGCCTTCTTATGGGAGCTTTTCCCTCCTACTGAGTTGCCTTGTCTTGATGGGATGCTGTGGGTCTGGTTTTATTGTAGCCAGTTATGCCATGTTTAGTTGATGTCCCTGGGTTGATGGCCCTGCTCTTTTCTGAGGGGAGTTGGATCTGGGGGAGAGAGAAGTCCAGGGTGGGGGGACTGGATAGAGGGGAGGGAGAGGAAACTACGGTTGGGATATAATACATGAGAGAATAAAAAAGAAAAAATAATTTTAAAGAAACAGTATACTTAAAAATATTCTTTATACACTGAGGTTATCTATCTATCTATCTATCTATCTATTTATTTATTTATTTATTTATATATTTGTTGGGGGTCACGATAGGGTTTCTTAGTGTAGCGGCTCTAGCTGTCCTGGAACTCACTTTGTATATCAGGCTGGCCTCAAACCCTGCTTCTACCTCTGCCTCTGGAGTGCTGGGATTAAAGGTACGTGCCACCACACCCGGCTCAAAGTGGTAAATTATTACATAAAACACTACATCTAAATATAGTTTCCCATTTTTAGATGTTCAGACATTTTTTGCAAGTTAAGGTCACTCTTATAAAAAAAATAATAAAATAATAGGACTGTTACTCACCTTGCAAAAGAAATGTAAGCCAACGACTACAGGCAACTTCTCTTCACAGAAATATATAAATCTTACAGTGTCGGCATGCAAAAATCAGACATTAGAGTTAATAATACCGCAAATGGCAAATGTGACACAGAATGCCCAAGAGAGTTATTTGGGATCCATGTTGTTTTTCTGATATTTCAAAGAGAGGTCTCAGGTCCATGAATCCTCAGTTCTTCCTGAAAGAGGTAGAGGGAGGGTGCCACTTAAAAATCTAAAAAAAAAAAAAAAAAAAAAAAAAGCAAAATGTGGCTCTACTGTCCATTTCCAATGGGCTAGGTGTAGTGGTTTGCGTTTTGAAGCCTTGTATCAGTCTGACTTGGTTCCTGAAATCTTTGACATCTTTTGGTAGATGATCGAACTGGGAAAATTGTTAAACTCCTTTATATTTCCATAAGTATGCAGTAAACAATAAAATCTATATTCTAAGATGTGGCCTTTAAATAGTTATAAAAGTAATGTGTTAAAAAAAGAACACTGTGTTCAGAACATGTATTATCCAAACCAAGCAACGTATTAGATATATTACTGTAAATCTTACTACTTATTAACGTGGACATTCATACCTCATCCAGACTTGGTTACCCGGTTATTTACTTAGTGACTCTCCTTCAGACTCTTCTGGGTTTTACGTCATTCTTCTAAAGTATGTGATTTCATATGATCATATGACTGAAAAATCTGACCAGTGACAAACATAGATTAGGATTTTAGTGCCTTTGGAAAAAGTCCCGAAGTTACCTGTAATAAAATAGCAGGGTGATTCCTTGCGTCACGGAGACGTGTTTACCTGATATTCTTGGCTCCCATTCTTCACCAGTTGTTTGATCCATTTCCATACCCTCATAGGCATTTTTCCCCTTTTGAAGACTGGAAATCATAAAACAGAAACCCCTGTCCATAACAGCTGCACTGAGGTCATTTACATTCGTGGTTTGCAGGTGGAAATCTCCTTCACAGAGCCCTGAATAGAAGGTTGTAAATGTGGCCTTTGAGAGAGCCAGACCATGCCAGCCTTTTGTATAATTTATCATCCACAGACCATGTTAAGGTGCTTTTGATCTTTGACGGCAATATCTTTCAAAGCGGTGTGGTGCTTATATGTAGCCATCAGTCCTTTTCTTAGGGATTCTAGTGTCCTGCTGTTTTCAGTGATTGGGAGAAGGAATATTATTCAAGATGGCACAGTGATGGTTCAGTTTAAACTGAGAGACCTTAGGTCTTGTGGAAATCCAGCTGTGAAGATTAAATGAGAGAAGGTATGTGGATGATGCTTTGAAAAAACGTCACACTAATCCGACCCGAGCCTTCTCTATCAACAACTTTTCCATCGTGCCATACCTGTCAAACTCCTGGCTTCACCGACTCTTAAATATTAATTGCCCTTCTGCCAAATTTAGGATAGGGTCTTACTAAATATTAGCAGTGTCTAAACACGCAGTCACACTTTTGTATGCCTCATACTCGGTCAAGGAATGTGTCACAGACACAGGATGAAAACCTTGGTGTCATTTAGAAACCATAGGTCAAAACTCATAGGTTTTCATTTGTAGAGATGTAACGTTTTCGCCCCTCTGCTGTTATCCTGGCCATCATACACTGCTCCAGTCTTTCCCATCAACTCTGCCAGGCTCGGCTTTGTGCTTCAGATTCAAAGAAACCCCAAAGTCAAAACGAAATGGTCACAAATGCTGACTCGTGTGTGTGCTTTTTTAACATTTTAAAATATTTTTTAAAACTAGTACTCGCAGGAATACTGACCAGACTTGGGTCTGAATTGCCTCAAGATTCTGGCAAAGTTCAAGAAAATTTTAGTGGATGTGAGCCAACTTATAGATATCTAGAAAAAATATTACTTTTCTAAAGGCATCAGAACAAATCTTATTTAACAAGATAGTCTCAACTGACTTAAACAATCAGTTAGTACTTAGCATTTAAGAAGAATTTTTTATCTGTATTTGATAAAAATAAAACAATGATCTAATTTATATTTTTGTTTTGCGTGGATACTGTGAATTTGGAAAATATAGGTACATTTTTGATCAATGAATATAAAATGTAATTGGCTTCATTGCCTTTGAAGTTCCTCTTGAAGATCTGCCATCGAGAAGGGAAGGTGTCTTAAGATTTTGCTTATTAAATTGAACTCGGTACTTTTAAAACTTCATTATAAACTTTTTGCAAAGTGTTTTTTTCTAATGGTAATACTGACAAATACGATAATAGACACCAATCCAAGGGTCTTAATTACATGTTTGTGCACAGACTGTACATGGCTTGAGGTGTGTTTGGTTTGATTTGGGGTGATAATTTTGCCAGACTCAGCCTCTGAGCTGGGTGGTGAACAGTAAAGCTGATCAGTCTGAACATTTCCCCGTCAATGGAATTATTTTTACTTTTCTTGGAAAGCTTAATTACGTCTTTCAAACATGATTTCATTTAGATCGTTTTATGGTTTGCATGTCTGAATACTAATAGTAACCTGATATTTATAGAGAGCTGACTTCAGGACCAAAAGTCAATTTTTAGTCAGTAGAGGACATAGGAATAAATTGCCTCCAAGCAACATCTAAAATGGTATTTAGACTTAAAATGACCAAATAACGCTAAGATTTTAGAAATTAACTATAGTAGTTTTTCTTTTAACTGACACTATTAGGCCTTTTTAATGCTACTAGACGTTATTAAAACCTACAGCCCTGAGAGATTTTATTAATGTTACTACAGATAATAAAAAATGAAGCAATCTTGGCATACTGTGTGTCTGTAACACACCAAGGAACTTTTTGTTGAGAGTACGTTGACTGTACAGATTGAACACAGATAAAAACAAAGTAAGCCCAGAAGGTTTAGACATTTCGAGCATCTAAACATAAGGGCACATCGGCTTTAGTGTTGGGCTATGGATAATTCGCATTATCTTGAAGGATGATTTGATGTTTAGATTAAGTCATTTCATTTCCCGGAGTCTCTGGTTGTTACAATGATTTAAACTGCATCATCGTTGTAGTGATCATGGGAATGCTTTAAAAGCTGTCTCCACCGGGGACATGGAGAACTCTACAAAGAGCAAAGTCCTTATGCAAATATAACTGCTTAAGGAGTGGTAGAACCAATTCTTTTATTGATAATGTTAAATAGCTTTAGATTTATAAGCTCCTTGGTACCATTGACCTCTGAGAACTTCTGCGCGTGCGCAGCAGGTAATTGTTATGATTAAGGCAGAGTGTTAGAATAGTAGAAATGACTGAGAGAGATGGCCCAGTAAGACCCAATGGTGTTAATGGCCCATAGACCGCCTAGGGATTTGTTTTGCCTCCAGAATCTAAAAACTCTTTTTTCCCCCAACCACACATAAGTTTTTGAACTCTGCACTTCTTTTCATTTATTAAACACTTGTAGATTTCATTTCTATTTATTTATTGTGTTACTTTATGTGTACGGGTGCTCTGCCCCAAATGTATCATGTGTATACAGTGTTGTTTGTGGAAGCCAGAAGAGGGCGTCAGGTCCCCTGAAACTGGACCTACTGTTGTGAACCACCTTGTGGGTACTGGAAATCAAACTGGGTTCGCTGAAAAAGCAGACAGTGCTCTTAACCACTGAACTATCTCTCCAGCCTCACACTTGTAGATTTTAAAAAAAAAAATACATACGTTGGTATCTATTTTTTTCAGAAGGACCCGAAGGAAGAGATTCCCTATAGCCTCTGCGGTTTTGAACCCTTCCATATGATCTGTAAAAAGTTAGCTTTTATTAAGTGAATAAATAACTGGGGACATAAACACAGATATTTATTGACTCAGCGCTGTTCGATAATGGGTTGAGAAACAACTAGCTATTATCCTTCTACATATTAAAACGAGCTATTACAAAAGTATTTCAAAATACAACATTACTTTAGAAACATGATATGAAGCCATTTTATAAAACTCCGTTCATTTCAGTAAAGGTTCCAGAGCGCTAGAAAAGCAAGCATCCTTGGTTTTGTTACTGTTTTGCCTTGGCTATTTGTAATTATTCTCTTTTCGGTTTATTCTGACATTCTTCTGGCAGAGGTAGGGGGGAAAATTCCTGGTGAAAAGACATAGCTCTGGGAATATTGGAAAAGAGGGCCAATCGCAGATCTTGCCTAGTCTCAGGAAAAGGAACAGGAGGAAAGGTTTAAAAAGATTTGAGAACGGATAACACTTAACCGCATGTAAATAAAGCAAGTGTGCAATACCGGGTTAGATGTATCCAAAGAGAATTACTACTATGTTAGTAGATTATATTCCATTACATAATGCCAAGGTTATTAGCCACACACTAATGCTAAATTTAAACTATTTTTAAAGAACTTTTATAGAACTTCTAATTCACTGTTCTTTGGAGGCGGGTTGGCATTCGAAAGCCATGGCACCTCTCTATCATCGATGACACCTCTCTATCATCAATGAGAAGGTGCAATGAGACTTAGTTCCAAATATGAATTCATTTCCGTCTAGATTTATTGCCTTTCAAACATTAGCCAGTCACTCTTGAATGCCCAGAAGATAACTTTTCAAATATATTCAACTAAGAAGTAACGGTGCATTAAAACAAGATGACAAAAAGTTATCCATGAAAATTACTTGCTAAAACAGAATAATATTAAAGTACCTGTGACTTACTGACCTATATAATCAGAACATATGGAAGACTATTTTCCATCCTATTCATACAGCACAGGGACACGTCTTTTAAGACTGGCTTCTGGCTTATAGCTCCCAATGATGCCAGTATCTGTCTCACATGGAAATGAATGCATTGGTACTCTACATTTCATAGCATTGCACGGCTTTGGCTTTGGTTTATATATGTAATTAAAAACACTGGAACTGCACCACATGCTTAAGAGATGCTGCTGGGGGGGGAGTGGAAAAGGAGGGAAAGGAGGTGCAGCCTCTGGGAGTGACAGTGTTGACAAGAAGTCTCAGGGCACTAAAGGTGGTGACAATTCAGTAAAGGTCAGACACATCCTATGTGAAAAACATGGGGAAATCATGGAAGGTATGGAAAAGTTAAAGTCTGGGATGAGATTCAGTGAAGTGGCCACGCAGTAGAGTGAAGATAAAGCCAGACAAGGACTTGGGTTGGATGATCCCAGGGTCTATGGTGGGGCCACTTCAAGAAGCAGCATTTGCCTTGCCTGTAAGTGGGATCAATAAGCCTGTGTTTACAGGCCCGCCAGTTAAGGCAAAAACTGGATATCATATTATTAATGATTGAAGGGAGAAAATAAAATCACATGAAAGACTGAAAAAAAAACACTCTAGCCTTAATAAGAATCTCAGAAATGTGTTGTGAGCTTTTGTTAGATGTATATTTAACCCACGTGAGAATCAAAGAGAATTAAATGGGCTAATAAAAGAATGACAATCTCCTTTGAGGGGAAATGTTCTGTCTAGGTGCTGACAGGAGGTGCCAGGCACAGTCAGGCTCCTGCCATGTACTTGAAATGGGACGTGAACTGACAGAGCCCAGGAAGGAATTCTGCCCATTAGTGTTCCCAAGTTCGCACCAATAAGGACTGTAGTCTAACATCAGGTAGTTATAACAGAGAAGACATTTATAAAAGCCCAGTTTGCAGTATAATTTTTTTAAAAAAGGAAATGCCTGAGCTAGCCAGCCGTCTGTAAAGGAATGAGATTAAGTCATGATACAGTGGATGGCAGGAAGATACAGTAATGGAAATCCCATCTAGTATTTAAATTTAAGGAAGCGCTCATCCCGCAATGCTAAATGAGAAAAATCAATATCCAAAAGTATTACAAGTTTGTTACAAATATTGAATGTCTAACTGCATAGGAAATAAAAGAACAGAAGGAAGAAGATGAAAATCCTAGTAGCATTAGCAGTGGGTGTTTATTTAAGTTTTTACACTTACAATTTTAGTCTTTCTAGGATAAACATGTATAATTTTATTCCTACGTTATTATTACTCTAGTGTGACAGGACATTGCACTTGCGCAGTCTTGCTATGACTTCGTTTTGCAAGTGCACGATGAGGGGCAAAATCAAGCATTTCTTTGGGATTTATCACTGGAGTGAATGGACTCACAATCACGTGCTCCAGCTCAGTTCCTTACCTCAGGGAACTTAAACAAGTATTTCCTAAAGCCCCAGCTTCGGTTGCTACCAGGTCACTCAGAAGGAAGAACTGTGGGGTAGCAGAGGGTCTAGGAAGCTAGTTTCCCAGAATGAACTGGTTCAATTTGACCTCTTATCTGCAGGCATTCTCAAAACATCAGAAAATTTCTCTTCTTTTGGCTTTTTGCAATAGTCTCTAGATGGCTTAAAAAGGAAAGACAGCGTTCCTACCCATTACTTAAAATAGTTTTACCCGCACACGATTGTTGTAGCTCATTAAGAGATACCAGCCCTTTCCGACAGGCAACTGTTGAAAACGCCAATCCCAAGTCCTTGGGGGTGCCAGTGTGGAAAGTGCACCACCCGGAGGGAGACCCCCCCACCCCCATAACTCCCACCCTGAGCAGGAAAGACAAAAACAGAGTTTAGTTCTGTGCAAAAGGTAGAATGGGGCCTTGTCACTGAATGGATCTGCGACAAATTAGGGTGCACTTGGAATCAATAAAGGGGGCAGTTTCCACCGCACACAGTACCAGGGTGGTGTGGGGGTGGCGAGGAGGGAGGGAGAACGATCCTTCTCAGAGGCTGCCCTTTGAGAGTTGGTCCAGTTCTTGCACCACTCACAACCTCTTTGTTTCACTCTTACTGGTCAGAGAGGACCAAGCCCGGGCAGACCACAGGGAACCCAGAGAAAGTTGCACTCCCCTGAGAGGAGCACTTCCCTGGTCTCTGCTTTAGTCGTGCTCACCTGCACTTGCTAGAGTGAAGACCCTGCTAGAGGTGGCGATGCGGCAGCAACTACTTTTTCGAGAGCAAAGCGTTCTGTTTTATTATTTCTACTTTTGAAGGGAGCAAGGAGAAGAGATCAGACTTTAGAGAAGCTCAGCAAAGGTCCTTGGAGGAGCGGACCAGTTTCCCACCCGTTCCAGGCAAGAAGCTCTAACCCCCTAAAGCCTTGACCTCGGGAACTCCTAACTTGTCAATTTAGCCATTTTTTTTTTGTGCCTGATCCCCAATGTATTCACTGCAGAGATACAGCGAGTGGGGATCATACCGTCTCAAACCTAGGCTCAGAAGGCCAAGGGTCCTTTCGCCTTTCAGACGCACCCCGCCAAGCAAGAAGGGGAGGGGGAGTGTCTCTCGTCCCAGCCCTCCCCGCTCAGCTGGCCTCCTTTTCCTCCTTGCTCTGCAGGAGCTCGGTCATGAAAGAAATGTAGACGATGGCCAAGCGGAGGGTCTCGATCCTGGACAGCCTCTTCTCATAAGCGAAGGTGGGCACCTTCCTGCGCAGCTGGTCGAAGGCCTCGTTTAGGTTAAACATCCTCTTTCTCTCGCGAATGTTGGCGGCCTGGCGCTGGGCGTAAGTGATGACTCTTTTCCTTTTGGGGCGGCCCAGCAAGGATGCTACTCGGCCGCGCCCCTCTCCCTCCTCTTCCTCCTCTTCCGGGTCCTCATAGTCCACTTCTGCCCCCTCTACTTCTTGGTATCTTCCCTCAAACTGCAACAACCTCCTGGGTCTTCCTTCTCTGAACCCCAGTGTTTGGTCCTCAAAAGGGACCCCAGGTGGGAACTCGCAGAGAAAAGGGTGTCTGGGAGAGGCCAGAGAGAGATCTGCTACGAAGTTCAGCACGGTAGCATCCAAGCAGCTCTCTGGATAGGCGGCCATCGCTCAGTGTCGATTTTCTTGCAGGAAGAGCATAGCTGCGGATGGGGCTACTTAATAGCCTTGACTTCTGCTGTGCATCATCACCAAGCGAGGAAGCATTAGCATTTATAACCAGACTGAAAAGGATTATTCGCAGGGAGAGGGAAGTCTAGGGCTACGTCCTCTTCTGTGAGCTGATAGAAGGTGACAAGTTTAAGCACTCACGAAGGCTTAAGGCGACAGGCTTTCAAGCTCTAAGATATTTCCCCCTTGCTACACCACACAGGGCAGTTCCTTCTTGGCAGCAGGCCCCACTTCTTACCTGCTGTGCTTTTTTCCCTCTGGTCTCACCCCTGTATCCATCCAATGTTCTCCTGGGTCCTTACTCCATGTAGGTCTTTAATTTCGATTTGGCTCTTCAAAGCCAAGATCTTTCCACCGCGATGGCTTCTCCTTGGCTCCAGGGTAGGAGTCCTGAATCTTGCCGCCATTTGCCAATGGATGTGAAACAAGGGCATGCGCTTTTAATGATGTCCAGAAGAGGGGCCCTTCCTGCCAGGGGTCGAGGGGAGCTGTTTGTCTGGTATCCCAGCACAGCGACTGCTGAAAGGCAAGACCTTCCATTAGCTTAAGTAAGCATGGCTAGGGGGCCGATCACATTCCCCAGTGTCTCTGTTGGAACCAGTGTCTTTTCTCCTTCTAGGGCATCGCAAACAACTCCCTGCCTGGTTACAGACCCTGACTTCTGAAGCCGGCTTGGACACAATCAGACTGACAATTGAGATACTTGACTTACTCTCCCTGGTCTTATTCTCTACTGTGGAAGGCTGTATTTGAAGGAAAGGGTTACCGTGATAATGAAATATAAAATGGAGACTCCAGACATTTACTGCATAAGCCCTTTATTGTTTAATTACCCCTTAGGGTTCAAAGTAACTCGGTCCTGTCCCTGTCGTCGCAGTCCCCGCCCCCCACCCCCCTGTTAACCTCCTTTGAAAATTTCGATTTAGCTTTAATAAGAGAGAGAACAGCTCACCCTCTGTTAGGGAGTTAGCCTTCGGACTTTAAAATTGCCAATCGAGCATTTGTTCTTGAACAAAGAAAAATCCTGACACTTTGATCTGGCTGCTACCGTTGTTCCTTTATACACAGCAGTAAGGTTTTAGAAGGAAAGCTATACCTTACTGAATTGTGCTTCAGGGAAATTTGGTGGCTATCTACAGAAGTAGAAGAGATTCTAAACTTGATTCACTAAGAAGTTTTTCTGATTTTTGTATATCCCAATTTTTCACACAAAACTTTTTTGTTTGTTTACTGACAGCTAGCTAATCACGCAGTGTAGAGATCTGTAAAAAAAAATCTCAGAGGCAAACAACACGTTGAAAAATCAGTTCGAAGCAGAAAATATGTAAATGGAGATTTTCTGATTTCAGGGAGGATCAGGAAAGACATCAGTTCCCTTGAAAGAGTAAGCGTAGTCGGTACATTGGACAGCTCCCAGAACTACCTATTTCTACTAGCAGAGTTCTCTTCCTCTTCTTCACTTCCAGTGTGTAAGCGAAGCGAGGATTTCTAGTGTGCATGGCAGGGTAATTAAAGAACTCAGTAATATTAAAAGAAAAAGATTTTGCAGTTTTCACAAGTAGGAAATAAACAAATGCCTAGCGAGATAACAATTTTTAATGTTGCTTAAACGTTAGACAGTATATACATATAATCACTACATGTTACTCCCTCAGTATTTCCCAGTTTTATGCCCTTATATAACAGTTAAAAATAAACTTTATTATTTTGCAATGCAACATAATGTTGGATTATTATTTTTCTTTTCATTTTGAACCTCAGATCCAGGCTCCTCTTCACGGTCTCCTTCTTTAATAGATTTCCCTCTACTTTTGTTTGAGTTTATTCCTAAGTTCCTTATTGATACTGGGATAGCAGTGGTAAGGATTGTACAGTTTTCTGAGATAGGATGGTGAGCAAGGGCTTTTGTTTTGATTGCTTACTTGGTTTATTTTTACTGCATGAAAGAACAACTGAAAAAGACGAAGTGCGCAGCTCAGTTGGTAGAAAGCTTCTCTACTACGTAGAAAGCCTCAGGACTGATCCCCAGCACCACATAAATTGAATTTGATGGTGCAAAACTATACTCCTACCACATGAAAGGTGGAGGCAGGAGGATTAGAAGTTCAAGGTTATCCTCAGCTATCCAGTGTGTTGGATGAATGACAGGAGGAGGAGGACGGAAGGAGGAGGAGGGGAGGAGGGGGAGGAGGGGGAAGTGGCACAGAAATATCAACAATGCTTAAGGAACCAGTAAATGAGAGAAATGAATTTTGTATCGGCCATTCAATTCCCATGATCCCTGTTTTATTTAAATGTCACTAAATACTTGTGTAAATTTTGTGGTTGATCTTTAATTGTCTATGAGTTTTCTTACACCAAACATATACGAGCCAATAAAGAATCAGTTTCACAGCAAAACCAGATTACATGGTGACAGGAAACATAATAGAAAATTCAAATTAAACCTGATGAAAGCAATGAGGCACCACCAAGGAAACAATTTTCGCACTAAAATTCTTTAGTTAGGAGAATGGCCATTTCAAAAGTCATGACGTCCAGCTCTGGGTTGAAACATTTGTGTAAATATACTAGAAATGTAGAAAATCAAGTCTTACTAAATACATATTCAAAGCAACAGTTAAGACTGTTCTTGTTTTCCATTTTATCAAAGCAATCTCAAGTGAAATCCTTGGTTTGTGCCACAGTAACTTGTGAGATTCTAATCATACAGAAACAATTAGTGCCCAAAAGGTTAGAAGTCTGTTATAATGACTGGTTCTTTTTATCTACCATTATAAAATGTACAAATAAAATGGGCCTTTTCTGCTTACTTTGATACAGTTTTAAAAGCTTTGTGGCTATCTGACCAACATTAAACCTATACAGTAGACAATGAATTAATAAAAAGCTTAGTGATTTAATCACTTCAATCCACAGGAAAGAATAATTCTTTTTAATTTCTAGACTTCAAAGTGTTACTGGCTGGTTTGATGTGTCAACTAGACACAAGCTGAAGTTACCACAGAGAAAGTATTCTCAGTTGAGGAAATGACTAGATGAGACCCAGCTGTAAGGCATTTTCTCAACTAATGAGCAAGGCAGGAGGACCCAGCCCATTGTGGGTGGTGCCATCTCTGGGCTGGTAGTCTTGGGTTCTATAAGAAAGCAAGCTGAGCAAGCCAGGGGTAGCAAGCCAGTAAGAAACATCCCTCCGTGGCCGCTGCATCAGCTCCTGCTTCCTGACCTGCTTGAGTTCCAGTCCTGACTTCCTTTGATGATGAACAGCAATGTGGAAGTGTAAGCTAAATAAACCCTTTCCTCCCTAACTTGCTTCTTGGTCATGATGTTTGTGCAGGAATAGAAACCCTGACTAAAACAAAAGTTAATAAACAAACATTAAATAAAAATAATAATCCAGTGCTGCTGAAAGGAATCTAAATTAATGAGGTTGAGTTGCTCTGGGTTCCAGGGATGCAGTGCATGAGTTTTGGAAATCTATATCAGGACTTCCGGAAACTTTGCTGAGAATCCTTTAGCGGTCAACATGAAACTGAATCAGTTATGTTGCTTGTATCTGCATTTCTCCAGAGAATCTCCAGGTTTACTTACAATATCTTTGTAAATTCAGAGTCAAAGCAAAATTCAAGCAACCAAGGAACTGGAACAAAAGTTCCAAAGGGGTTTAGAGAGACTTTTAAAATTAATAAGTAAAGAAAGGTAGATTTAAAAAAATATTAAAATTATTAAACTATTAATAATTATCGTGCCCCATTTTTATATTACTTCTGGTATTCTCAAGCACTGTGCACTTGGTAAATAGTCAGCTGATGAGGAGCATATCAAAGATAAACGTTTGTCATGCTCCCAGGGAGAGTGTCTTAGAAGTTCTTGCTCTAACATGAAGAAGGGTTTTGTGCCCTCTTTCTATTCTATTTCAAATCTGTATCACAGTGGCCATGGCTAATTTATAGATAAAAAAAATGTGTATATGTTTACATTTTTCTACTTACATGTTATGCAAGCTTGCTTTGGAGTTTGTAATGTATGCCTTAAGTTAATGAATTATAAACGTGAATATCAATTAATCTTTAGGAAGTGAACATACTCATGAAAGCAGTGTCTAAGCCACAATAGATGCCTTTACTAAGTTTCAGGTAGAATAAGGAGAAATACGTGAACTGCATTGCTTGGGAGTATTTCACCAAATGAGGGCACCCCTGTTGGAAGTACTAAAGGCACAGAAAACATTACAAACATCCTGAAAGGCTTCTCCTGCAACCTTGCATCTCCATCTGACCACTACTCACTCTGAGGATGCCTATAAGTGTTTGATTTCTCAGATTGATTTAGCTCCAGATAAGAGGCCAAACAGAGAGACTGACTCCCTTTTAGCTTCACTGGAATCTTGTGTTCCACAGCATCCAGATCTATAATTTCTTTCCTCCCTGTGAGCTTGGTGATCAGATAGGGGACCTGTGGTAGCTACCACTCTAGGGTGTTTGTTGTGAGTGTTTTGACAAAATGCTTAGTGAAGAGAATTGCTTAAGGAAACGTGGGTTTTTGTCCTTAAGAATTTCATACTAGAAGTATCTGGTGACTGGATTGTTGGGATTGGATGTGAAACACTCAGTCTTGTCCACCTGTCGGTAAGACCTGCCTGGCTGTGATTATTTATTTTGTATGTAAAACATGACTAAATCCGTCTCCCACAAAGACAGTCTCTAAATAGGAGTTTTCCATGTTATTTTTCAGCCAAAGTTTCCAAATGGAGTTGTGTTCCTTGCCCCAACTCTTTTTTCTGGATTTAAATGGCCTACTTTTCAGCAAGCAGTAATTTACGCCCACTAACAGGTGCCTCCTGTAAGTGGGATCATTGCTGAGTTTGGCCTTCTCTGTTACTGGCACATTTCACTTAGCACAGTGTCCGCAAGGGTCATCTACACAGTGCGATACACCAACACTTCATTTCTTTCTAAGGTAGAACAGTAGTCCACCATATATTTAGATCACATTCTGTTTATCCATTGATGGATGTCTAAGTATCTTGCAATTTTCAGCTATTGTGAATGAAGCTGTTTGAACAGGCTAACCAGACTTCTCTGTGAGATTCTGCTTTGAATCTTTCTGAGTTTACATTCATAAAAGGAACTACTTAAAATTCTGTGCTTCTATTTTTCTTTTTTTACTTTTTGGAATAATTGTTTTGTTTCCCACACAGTTTTACTTACTATATTAAGTTCTCAGGAATGCTACACAAGTCCTCCGATCACTTTACATTCTCACCAGCTTCTGTTTTCCTTGATAATAGTAGTTATCAATATGTGAGGTTGTGAGGTTGTGGGGTTGTGAGGCTGTGGGGTGGTGAGGTTGTGAGGTTGTGAGGTTGTGAGGTTGTAGGGTGGTGAGGTTGTGGGGTGGTGAGGTTGTGGGGTGGTGAGGTTGTGGGGTTGTGAGGTTGTAGGGTGTGAGGTTGTGGGGTGGTGAGGTTGTGGGGTGGTGAGGTTGTGGGGTGGTGAGGTTGTAGGGTGGTGAGGTTGTGGGGTGGTGAGGTTGTGGGGTGGTGAGGTTGTGGGGTGGTGAGGTTGTGAGGTTGTAGGTTTTGTTGCTGTTTGTTTGTTTGGCATTCTATTGAGATCCTGTCCCATCATCCACTATGTAGCCTAGGCTGGTCTGGAACTTCAGGCGTCAGCTTGTGGTCATGTAACACCATGCTGACAACTGGTACCTGATTATAGTTGGTTTTGCGAGATGCTATAGATTGAAGATGTCATGTTCTTTTTCATGTATTTGTTGGTTATTTGTGTATTTGGGGTGGGGTGGTAAATGTCTAAGACCTCTGTCTACCAAATTGGTTTCCTTCACTTTCTGTTTCTTTCTTTTAAGAGTATTATTGAAAAAAATATCTTTTGATGGTTTAGCTTATATACTGTGAACTTTGAAACATGATCTATACCCAAAATGCACTTTAAAAACAATAATTTTATTTTGAACGTGTAAAGGAAGGAGGTCTTTATGTACTCTGGATTTCAACATTTTGCTTTATTGTAGGTTGCTTTATTACTCTGCTGGAAAAATGTTTTGATGTTAAAAAAAGTGCTTAAATGTTTGTAAAAGATAATTCATCCAGCCTTTTGTCTTCCTCTTTGTGTCAAATCCAAGAACTTGCATTTCTAGACTTCTGTCCTACATTGTCTCCTAAGAGCTTTGTGGTTGTAGGTCATATATTCAAGATTTTAGTCCATTTTAAAGCTAATTTTTATATATGGTTTTAGGTAAAGATCAAACCTCATTCTTTTAAAAGTAGAAGCTCAAATTTTTCAGATGTGAACAGACACCATGGCCAAGGCAACTCCTATAAGGACAAGGTTTAGTTAGGGCTGGCTTACAGGTTCAGAGGTTCAGTCCAATATCATCAAGCAGGAACATGGCAGCATCCAGGCAGGCATGGTACAGGAGTAGCTGAGACTTCTATGTCTTCATCTGAAGGCTGCTGCCAGAATACTGACTTCCAGACAGCTAGGGTGAGAGTTTTAAGACCATGCCCATGGCGACACACCTATTCCAACAAGGCTACACCTTCTAATCCTGCCACTCCCTGGGCCAAGTATATACAAACCACCATATATGGGTAATAGAGGAAGTGGTCTAGATTTCTCTACTTTTAACTGGATAGGTGGAGTTGGAAGCCATGCAGCTCTGGGAGCCAGTCAGATGTGTCCAAACTCCAAAAATCTTGTCCAGAGACCAGCAGAAGTAGGACTGTTTTACTCCTTGCTCTGGGCCTGAATGTCCAAACTCACATAGGCCTTCAGACACCCACCTCTGCACCCCTGAGGTAGTCATGCAGCCTGGTGGCCAAATTATAGGTTAAACGTCTTTTCTCTTTATAGGTATCCAGATAGAACAGCACCATTATTGGAGAGATCGTTCTTACTAACCTTATTTATAAAGTTGTTTTTTTTTTAACTATCTGGATGTTCTCTTATTTCTTTCAAAGCTCTAAGAAGGAGTGTAAAAGCAAATTTATTCTACAGTTTATCTATGTTTTGGGGTAAGAGATTTATGTTTCTACTCAAGGTGTTTGCTATTGCAGTAATAACACAAGTTCAAACCACAGTAAAGACTCCTTACAATGCTGGTGTTTAAGCATTGGCAAGATTTTTCTTCAGTAGGGAAGAATTTATATTTTCTAGGCCATACAGTCTCTTTTTGCCACCACCTAGCATGGAACCTAAGGTCCAATAGATAAATGCAGATGTGCAAGCACAGTTATTGCTGTGGGCTGGACGTGCACAGCTCCCAAAGGCTCATGTGCTTGCCGTTCTTCTCCAAGTTGATGCTTTTAGAAAGCGGCAGAAATTTTGAGGTGTGCATGCTAATGGAAAGTTTTAGGTCCTAATGACCTAGAAGTGATATATGGCCCTGAAGTGGAGTGAAAGACCCTTCTCTTGCTCTTTTTGTTTTTCATGTTGGCCATCTCATGGGCAAAGTTGTCCTATCCTTTGCCCCCGGTTGTAAGATACAGCAGCTCTCTTTCCGAGACCTGTGGTGCGTGCTGTGGAGCCTTGTCCAGTCTGCTCTGTCCTGACTCACCGCTGTTCGCTCCTGCTGAGGAACAAGTCGGTCAGGAAGTCACGCCTCAGCCATGGCATTTAAAGATACCGAGAAGACTACTGTGGAGCCCGAAGTGGCGATTCACCAGATTCGAATCACGCTCACCAGCCGCAATGTGAAGTCGCTGGAAAAGGTTTGTGCGGACTTGATCAGAGGCGCAAAGGAGAAGAATCTGAAAGTGAAAGGACCGGTGCGCATGCCTACCAAGACACTGAGAATCACTACCAGAAAAACCCCTTGTGGTGAAGGTTCCAAGACGTGGGATCGTTTCCAGATGAGAATCCACAAGCGACTCATTGACTTACACAGTCCTTCAGAGATTGTTAAGCAGATTACTTCCATCAGTATTGAGCCTGGAGTGGAGATTGAAGTCACCATTGCAGATGCCTAAGTCAACTGTTTAAATAAATTGACTTAATTGTTAAAAAAAAAAAAAAGATACAGCAGCTCTACAATGCTCTAAAACCATTATTCTGTATATGTTAATTGTCTCAGGCATTTGTTACAGTAACACGAATGTAACCAACACAGCGGCATCCTTTAAATCTTTGTACACAAAATGAGACAGTGGCCTAGGTGTGGATCTTGCTTCCTCTTGTCCTGAGATAAACCTGTCTTTGTAGCCCATGGCACACCTAATATGTAGGCTTGTTGAGATAAGAAACTTAGAAGTCTAAGTAGAGGGGAACAGTTGAGGGTGGATTTTGTTTCTGTGTTTATATGTGTACCACATGGGAAGAGAAAGTGGCTTAGAGGAAGGACACAATGTGCGGGAACAATTGAACCTGTTGTTTTTTTCTTTGAGATTGTTGAAGATATTACAAAACATGAAAAGAGGAAGCTGCCCAGGAGTGATGCACATCCGTCTGTCAGTCACTCACTACAAATGCAGTCTCAAGACTGGCTCTTTAGACTAACATTCTTTCAGATAGCTAGGAGTCAGAAAGGAATACGCTAAGAAAAGCGAGGTGCTACTTTGTGAAATGCTTCCTGATATCAAAATTCTCACCAGTTGCCTTCTCTAAGCTCAGTGATGTCTGTGGCTTTTAGAGAGGCTTACCCTTTCCACCAACACCATTATGCTTTCACTGTGGTTAATTGTAGGATGATGACATTATGCAGGTGAAGGCAGGTACAAGATAGAGCAGGGCCTGTCATTGGATGAGAAGGAAGGATGGGCGGGAGAAAAGTTTTAGAGAGGAGGAGACAGAGAACAGGGAGGAGGATGTTAAGATTCCTCTCTGCACATTTACAGGTTGTTATGAATATTCTTAAGAGATGGATGTATACAGGGCTTTGTATGTCTAGGTGGGCAATTATATATTATCAATTGGATCAGAGGATATTGTGTTGTGTGTTCTTTCATGTGGCGATTTCATTGAGTTCAAGAGAGTGTGTGGTGGCGGGACACACTGAGCCTGCCATGGAATTGGGATGTATATGTCTGGCATGGTGGCAACCTGCCTTGGGAACTAGATGGGTAGAGAGATTGTTGCCAGGCTCAGAGAGTAGCCATTGGCAGTGTGATACAGGTTGGAGCTAAGCGGGTGAGATGCTTTGCTGACTGAGATGAAAATATCAAATAGATGTCTTGGGGCACTGCGGTTCAGGCACTAATGCAGGGTAAAAGAAACCTACTTTATTATAATTTTGCCACAACAGTTAATTATGGCAACAATTGCTCATTTTCCTCAGGATCCCTGAAGCCTCTCTGCCTTCTAGAAATGGACTCATCTTTATGTCTGAGGTCAGCTCATTTCTGTTTCCTTACCTTCATGTCAGTAAAAGGTGAGGAGGATCTGAGGTGTGTAAGTGGTTCCACAGGGTGTCCCTGCTTGTCCTTTTGCATTATTCTCTGACTCCAGACAGGGTGTGGGTGTCTTGCTGAGCTAGAATAAGCCTTCTAGATGGAACTTCATTATATGAGAATGTGGAAACATTTCCTGCAAAAGACCAGATACTTGTTTTGCTGGCTCTGCAGTCTCTGTCAGGACGACTTAACTCTGCCACTACAGGATATACTGAAGCTTCAGTGGTATATAAGCTTCAGTGGTATATAAATTAAGTATGTGTATATATATATATATATATATATATATATATATGTGTGTGTGTGTGTGTGTGTGTGTGTGTGTGTGTGTGTGTGTGTGTGTGTATCAGAAAGTCTGCTGCTTAAATAGTAGTCTGCTGACACTTGCCCTAGGTGAGGGTGGAATAATAGGAGACCAGGACAGAGTTTCTCTACTGAGCAGAACAGAAACTCCAAAATACAGATGAATTACAAGAAACCGTCTACCTCTAGCACATTTTATATCTTTAAGAGCTGCTCTGCTTCCAACTAGCACCAAGCAAATAAACAAAAACAGCAGGAGAAAGTGAATGAAAGATTAAACAGATGGGCTTCTAACATGTTTGTAATGCATCATTTGAAAATGGCTTCAAATAAGTTCTTACACTATTAGCCTCAGGCTTTTCTTCACATGCAATAAAGCTATTTCCGTTAACCTTTGGGATAAATCTATTTTCCAAACTTTCAACTATATTAGTACTTAGTTATTGATTGAACCCTATCCAAATTCTTTACTTTTGAAAATATGGAAATCAGAGAGGTGTGAAGGAAAAAAATATCCCCCAGGTTGCTATAAACTAATACCCTCAAATAATACCCATTTTTCATTTCCTATACTGTATTTTTATACTTTGTTTTTAATAGTGACTTTCCTCTGTAATAGTATTTATAGCTCTATGTTCATCCTTAAAGTTAAATATTTCAGTGCATTTGTAAATTAAAGCTGCATGTAATCATATAAAGGTTTTTACTATTATACTATGTATGATACAGGAAAATATTAGAATTAAATTAAAACATATAAAACTGCCAAATTCAATTCTCTTTTAGCCAACATTTGACAGTTTCATTTGCTTTGACCTAGTGTGTTTAAATGTACAGTTAGTCAATAAAAAAGTAGAATCTAAAAATATTGTAGTCAGTTGTATATTAGCATAATTCTTTTATGAATATATAACAGAGTAGGTAACATATTTTCCTGTTGTAGTCTACATGTATCATGCAGTACAAGTAATAATACAATATACATTTAAAAGATTTATTGATGCTGATGGCGTGCTGGGTCCCTGTTGCATGAATCAATGTTTTGTATGAACCATTGATCAAGAGAGGAAACTAAATGAAAATATTCCCTGTAGCAGTGGGAATAGGAAGAGTTCAAACATTCAGGATAAAGAGATTGTTGGCGAATACTGGAAATTTGGGGGCAAGTTACTACTCTTAAAAGGTTATTAAAGAAAAGAGTAATGCTAGAATAAATATTTGAAAGCAAAGAGAAACAGTTCAGTGCATGACCAGGGACAATGCTACTGGCAGAGAGAACTGATGTGTCAAGGCAGACAAGGTGTCAGGCTGACTTGGATGTTGGAGAAATATCATGAAATACAAGAGGCACCTCGGAAAGAAGAGAAGGAACAAGTGACAGAGGGTGATTTGATGTGGTGAGAGACAAGACGACATTGTTCTATGACAGGCCTTTTTGTCCTTAAGGACATAGAGTTTGACTTAAAATGAGATGGAATCCATGCATACTTTAGAATGATCCCCCCACCCTCACCCCCACCCCCACACCCCCTCCCCAACCCCCAACCCCCCCACCCGCTTCCATAAAGCAAATGTATAGAGAATGACCTCCCAACAAGACTGAGGCAATAGAGAAATCTGCAGAGCTGCCACAGGAGCTTCAGTGACATTGTTAGGAGCTTTAGTGACATTGGATGGCTATATTCTAGATGCATTCTAAAGAACATACAAGATTTGCTGATGGATGGCTGTTAGAGGAAGAGGAGAAGTTAACGATTGTAGCAATAGTTGTGCGATACGCTCTAATCTCCCGGCCACAGAGGGGGTTCCTCAATACCTGCCCAATGTTCTGGATTCTTGAATGAAAGACAAACACATGCAGTCTTATATTTAATATGCCTTAATCAACTCATTGTCTGGGCCACTCCCAAACTTCCACGTTGCTAACACCTCCCCTCTGATACTCCTGAATAATTACTTACTAAAATCTATAGTAATTGGAAGGGGCCCCTGGAACCACTCTTCCAAGTCTCTTATATGATTCCCTTATATGCTTTCCCTTCTGCATTTCTCAAGCCTGGTCCTCCTGCTTCCCAGGCATGGCAGAACTCCATCCTTCTTCCCTCAGGTCCCTTAACCAAGTGAGGGGGAAGTGGGGGAAAAGGGTGGCAGGGGCGGGAGGGGGGCGGTGTTAATCTAAAGTCCTGCCCCTGTCTCCTGCCCAGCCATTGGCTCTAGCAACTTCATTTACCAGTTAGAACCAAGTGGGGGCTGGGACCCCCAGAGTCTTATATACAAGAGGGATTCTCTTGTAATTTTCTGGGAACCCAATTAACACAAAACAAACGTTAACTCAAATCCATAACAAATCTCAAATTTTGGGTTCTCAGAGAGGGATGATGTGGGAGAGGACAAAGATAAAGTCAACTTTGAACATGGTCAGTTCATTATGGTTATTAGGCAACCAAATACAAACTAGGTAAGGGTTTAATCTCTTCAGATAATACATTTCCATACTAAAGCTTATAAGAACTCATCGATTTCCTTCTTCACTCTCCTCAGTGTCTTTCCATATCTTACTGTGATAAGGTTCCCTCAGATACCGACATAGATCATATTGTCATATCTTTTAACTCTCTTGATAATCACAGATCACCAGAGGAGCATTCTGTGATAGATAAGGCAGTTCTTTACTATCCCAAGCTCATTAGTACTCTATTTCCTCTGTCTTCTGTTCCCTGATTGCTTTATTTTGTTTAACGCAACACATATGAGACATACTTACTTCTTAACTTCCAGGTTTCTTCAGCGGGGTATGAACTCCAAATGGTAGACAAGGAATTAAATGGCTTGGCTTTCTTTCTCAGCATCTTTGAGCATTAAGGTATTTCTACTGAGTGACTTAAGCCCATATATGAAAGCAATGGCCTTCTCTATGACCCTAGAGCAGGAGAGTACTAGGACCTGGCCTTTTCTGCCCAGCAAGGAATTTCTTTACAGATATTTCCCCATGGTTTATGCCGAGATTTGTTTTCTTTCCACTTTGCAAGACAGCTGAGGCTCTGCCTATCTCAATCTGACCTCTCCTCTATTTCCTTTAGTAGATCACAGATTATGGTTTGATGGTCTCAAGCCTTTCCCAGTTCAATTCTGCATCTTTTCTTTTTGTCTTTCACAGAGGATATAATCCTACTCATCTCTATTTTCCCAAACTCACCAGCATTCTTGATTTGATCTTTGGTATCTAAGACGACACAGTTATAGCTAGAAGTGTTCAGTCTGCCTTATTAAAATCTCAAAGTTGATGTCTCCCTATGTGGATGACAGCAAGGAGCTTGTCCAAGAGAATTTGTGGGACCAAGTAAATATCATAATATATGTAATAAAAGTTTCATTGGAAATGGTGGACAAAGATGTTTCAGCTGAAGGGATTATGAATTATCATGGATGGTTATCTTTTTAATTTTTTAGATGATTAACCAGAACCTCATAGTTACTTTGCCACTGTCTTTAGCTTCTTTGTGGTTTTACATAGCTATCATTTGAGGATTACAGCATCTCCATATTGGTTAGCATCATAGATGAAGGACATTATCATGGAGGAAGCATTACTGTTTGTGTCTCTGTGGGTCCTGAAGAATGGTCACCTTCTGGTACACATTCATAAGCATACTATGTGCTACAAGAAAAGTCCAACTTTTAAGACAAGTTGCCTCAGCGTCTTTCACATTACGTTAGCTGTACTGTCATCTGATTTACTCAAGCTGCTTGACATCCTTTTGTTTTCTACTCCTTGGAGGATAACATCTTCCCATAAATTCCTTCGGGATTTAATATAATTCTAAGATTCAAATAGCTTCTTCTTATAGATCTACATTGGCTCCTCAATCCATTGTTGGCTCAAAGACTCTTTAAAAGTAAGGATCTCACCCACAGGTGGGTAGATCAATGCAACTGCTCTGAATTGCCTGCCTGCGGTTGTTTGTTTGTTTATAGGTCTCCTGTTTATCTCTCTCCCTACCTCCAAAAGTTTTAAAATTGAGTATATTTTTTCCTCATAGTTAAGAATCCCCTGATTTGATCTGCCATCTTTCCCCATGGCTAGCTGACTTTGGAGTAGCACTTGGGATGACTATTGCCTACATTAGTTTGGTTAATTACAATCCTTTCACCTCTACGTGACATTTCTTACTGAAGTTATGATGTTGCTTTGCTAATTGTATAGTAAATTTCCTTTTTCCTTAAAGGACCAGGTTATAACATGTTGGATGCACTGAAAATGGCAGAGACAGTTTGATGTAAATGTAAACATGCATTTTTACGATTGTAGGTTTGCATTCCAGAGATGGCTAGTTGGCGAAGCACTTGTTGCACAATTAGGAAGACTGCAATTCAGATCTCCTGTGCCCACATAAATACTGGGTAGGTGAGGAGACTTGCCTTTGGGAAAAGGAGTCAGAGCAAACTGGTTACAAGACTAGCCTAAATGATGATCTCTGGGTTTAGCAAGAGACTCTGCCTCTATATATAAGGGAGAGAGTGACAGAGGAAGAAACCCAATATCAAACTCAGACACACCCACATGCATGCAAAGCTCCTATATCTGCACCTACAGACATGTTATCATGCAGAAATATACCACACACACACACACACACACACACACACACACACACACACACGAACAAAGTTTTAGGAAAAGGTAACAAGTAGTTTTTAAAAAGATTCTGACAACTGATCTATATTTTATAGAGCAAACAAGGTATCTCAGGATTGACTTTGTTCTAAATATTCCTCACAACATGGGGACTTTAACCTTGCTTGTCTCTCAAATATCTATGCAGAAAGATCAATGATATTTATAGAAAGAGGAAAAATCAGTACGAGTTTGTGTGACACAACTTTTGAACTAAGTACGCGAAACTCTAATCTCAAATTATAGCACACAGAGTGGTTTCCTTGTTGAAGTGCTGAACCTGAAACGATGTATGCAGAAAAGGCAGGGAAGTACCTCCATCCATTCACCCCAGTGTCACCCTCACTGGTAACGCCTATGAAGATGGTCACTTGTTTGACATGTGAATAATTTAGTTGTCAAGAAACTACTATTTAAACAGATTAGGATAAAAGTCAATACATGGGGAGAGTTTGTAAGTTAAAATGCTAGACCTTATAAAATTTTTCGGATTGTCCTTATTAAGGAAACTCCCAACATTTTTGCAGCAGATGGCAATTACTACAGGGCTCCACGGCTGCTCAGAATGCAGAGACCATGGGACGCTCAACCCTAAATGAGACATCTGTATCACACAGTCTCCCACAAGGCTAGGAAACATTTTGGAAGAGGTGAGGAAAATGTAAGATCCAGAAGCTGAGGAGGACTGTGGCAGAATAGTATATTTTAGACATGACTGGTTTACTGCATTCATGAACTCAAAAACGCTGTGGTGCCTGCACAGGACTGACATGGGATCAAGCCAATCAAAAATTTAGCACAGACTAGAGAAGAACTCACTTCATCCCCACATCTAACTAAAGAGTTTTAGCCATTGAAGTTTTCTGGGATAGAAAGAGTCAGATCTCCTCACCGAGGGAAATGGGTCTTTCCCTTTATTAAGCTGCTCATATGCATAGCCTACACGTATGCACATAATGACAACACTGACTGGACTGAAAGCAGAATGAGGTTGAGAAGGGGACATGAGCAGGGGAATTCTGGGAAGTGTCAGAGGCACAGAGAGGGTTAATATGATCAAAATACATACATGTATGAAATTCTCAAATAATAAGTATATTAAAGCTAGTTTGAAATGATACTATAAATATAGTGAAAATTGTTTGTATCATACAGAAAAAAGCTGCAGAAGAATGTAGTTATGGTATCTAAAATATATGTAAGAGAATTGTAGAGGCCAAATACACATGAGGCTTGTCAAAGGCAATCATGTACACAATAAGGCAAAGCTGAGAGCAATGAGGCTGTTTAAAATGTGGATGCTCTAGAGCGAGACAGAAATTTCTGCTCTAAGTCTCACTTTCATTTGTAGAAATCTATCTCTGTCCTACATTATTCTGGGTCAATATCTACAATTCCTTCGTCTCTTACTACACTTGAGACCCAGTTTCAACTCTTTGAATCAATATTATCATCAACCTAAAGGGCTTTTCTGAGTGCAGTTCATTTATAAACTTTGCTATGTGCAGATACAGATTTAAATATAAGTATTCGTATCAAAAGTGCCACTATGTTACCCTTGGATTCTAGCTTACACATCCTTTCTCTCCACCGTACCAGGAATGTGTTTTTCATTCCTCAAATAGAGATAATTCGACTTCTTCCTTTCCTATTCCCCCTTGTTCTCATTTTGTTGTTTAATTACTCTAGGAAGGACTTCAAGTACTATATTGAAAAGATAGGGAGAGAGTGGGCAGCCTTGTCTAGTCCCTGATTTTAGTGGGATTGCTTCTAGTGTCTCTCCACTTAATTTGATGTTGTTTGTCGGTCTGCTGTATATTGCTTTAATTATGTTTAGGTATGGGCCATGAGTTCTTGATTTCTCCAAGACTTTAAACGTGAGGGGTTGTTGTATTTTGTGGAAGGCTTTGTCAGCATCTAATGAGATGGTCATGTGTTTTTCTTCCTTGAGCTTGTTTATATAGTGGATTATGTTGATGGATTTCCATATATTGAACCATCCCCACATTTCTGGGATGAAGCCTACTTGATGATGGTGTATCATAGTTTTGATATATTCTTGGATTTAGTTTGCAAGAATTTTATTGCGTATTTTTGCATCAATGTCTGTAAGTTAAATTAGCCTAAAGTTCTCTTTCTTGGTTGTGTCATTGTGTAGTTTAGGTATGAGTGTAATTGTGGCTTCATAGAATGACTTGGGTAGTGTTCCTTCTGTTTCTATTTTTTGGAATAGCTGAGGAGTGTTGGTATTAACTCTTCTTTAAAGGTCTTGTAGAATCATGTGCTAAAACCATCTGGCTCTGGGCTTTTTTTTTTTGATTGGGAAGTTTGTAATGATTACTTCTATTTCTATAGGGGTTATGGGACTGTTTAGATAGTTTACCTGATCTTGATTTAACTTTGGTACATGGCATCTGTCTAGAAAACCATCCATATCATCTAGATATTCCAGTTTTGTTGAGTATAGGCTTTTGTAGTAATATGTAATGATTTTTTTTTGAGTTTCCTCATTTTCTTATTTTGTCTCCCTTTTCATTTCTGGTTTTGTTAATTTGGATACTGCCTCTGTGCCCTTTAGTCAGTCTGGGCTATCTATCTTGTTGATGTTTTAAAAGAACTAGCTTTTGGTTTTGTTGATTCTTTGTATCCTTCTCTTTGTTTCTAATTGGTTGATTTCAGCTGAGTTTGGGTATCCTGCCAACTACTGCTCTTGGGTGTGCTTGCTTCTTTCTGTTCTACAGCTTTCGGGTGTGCCGTTAAGTTGTTTGTGATCTCTCCAATTTCTTTATGAAGGCACTCAGTACTATGAATTTTCCTCTTAACACTACTTTCATTGTGTCCCATAAATTTGGATATGCTTTGTCTTCATTTTCATTGAATTCTATGAAGTCTTGAATGTCTTTATTTCTTCCCTGGCCAACATGTCATTGAGCAGAGCGTTGTTTCGTTTCCATGAGTGTGTGGGCTTTTTGTTACTGAAGTCCAGTCTTAGTCTGCGGTGATCTGATAGAAAGCATTGGATCATTTTAATTTTCTTGTATCTGTTGAGGCTTGTTTTGTGTCTAATTATATGATCAATTTTGGAGAACATTTTAGGAAGTGCTGAGAAGAAGGTATATTCTCTTGTTTTGGGGTGAAATGTTCTGTAGATATTTGTTAAATCCATTTGGCTCATAACTTCTGTTTGTTTCACGGTGTCTCTGTTTAGTTTCTGTTTCAAGGACCTGTCCATGGGTAAGATTAGGGTGCTGAAGTCTCCCACTATAAATGTGTGTCCTGATATGGTTGGTAGGAAGAAATATCAGGCTGGGTTGAGGGGTCACAACAAAACTGGGATTAAGACAATTTCAAGCAATTAGACTTTGTATACACTTATCAAAATCATTTCTAATATTCACTAGGTTGCAAGTTTGATGGGGCACACAAGATTAATGTCTGAGATGAACTGTCCATCCAAGCTTCTATCTGCTTCACTAATTTCTAGAGAATGAAAATAAGCACAGGTAGCCTCAATACTACACTATCTAAGATAGTCCAGCTTCTCAGAAACTGAAAGAAACAGTTCTCCAGGAGCCATGGACTCTAACTCATGACCATGCTTCTCAAGTTATCTAGTCCAGGGTAACTCCATGAATCCTTACAAATATTCAGGCATCTCTGAAGTTTGGTTGCTAATATTTTTGGGAACATACTCAGGGTGATGTAGGTGGATCTTATAAGTGTTGTACTTTTAATTTTCTTATGGTATCATCTTGATTTCTGTTGTTATATTATTAACAATAGAATAGAAAGAATTGCTAACCACCTTCATATATCCTTGTCAGCATGTGTATTTGTTACTTTATGTTTTCTTAATCATAGAAATTCAAAAGTGGTACACATGCACTTGTGTGTGTGTGTGTGTGTGTGTGTGTGTGCGCGCGCGCGCACGTCTGTGTACATGTGTGTCTGTTGTATTGTTTTTGAGACAGGGTCTCATATGTACCCTTGACTGGCCTGGAACTCACTATGTAGACCAGGTTGTCTTGGAATGCAGAGACATCAATCTAACTCTGATTCTTAAGTGCTGAGACTAATGCTGGACACCAATATGATTGGTCTCAATATAAATTTGATTTTCATTTTTCTGATGGCTATAGAACTTGAACATTTTTTAATGTTTTTGGCCCTTTGTGTTTTATTTGAAAAATATCTGTCTGTTAAGTTTGTTGATTTGAATTATTCTTTTGATGTTAAATTTTGAGTTATCTCTTTATTCTGGATAATGCAAGAGCCCATTTTCATTCTCTTGGTTGTTCATTCAAGGTTGTGTTGATAATTTGCTTTCTTTACTCAGAAGAGATTTTAATTTTGTTCTATCTTCTTTGTCAGTTCTTTATATTATTTCTTTATTTTTTTTCAAAAATCAATCTGGTTAGAATTCTTCAACTCTTTGGGAATACATCTGAGATTTCACATGTATAGCTCCCTTGACATAGCTGTAAGACACAACCTTACAGCAAATTTCCTGAGCTTCTGGCCTTTAAATTTTTCCACATTGTCCTCCACAATGTTTCTTGAGCCTTATGTGAAAAAGTATTGTAGTATCAAGTGGGGCTGAATATCGCATAGTCAGATGCTTCCTACAATTTGAGTTGTGGCTTTTTGTAATTGCTCCTCTTGCTCCCCAAAAGAAGCTTCTTGTAGGAGTGATGAGGTCTATAGTTGTTGATGGGCATAAAGATAAATCTCTATAGAGGAGTTAGGAAATTAAACTGATTTAGAAAAGTGGCAGTATTCAGTTCTCCTTTTGGTCTATGAACTCTACAGCGACAGTCACAAGTAGATGGTTAGGATTACAGTACCAGGAATGATTCTCTTCCTGTTGAGTCAGATGTCAATTCAACTAGGCAGCCATTGGTAACCACTAAGATAAAAGTTCTACTATCACACCTTTGTAGACCTTTGCTTGTCCAGCCATTATTATAATTCTTGAACTTTATAGCTGAGTGGACTACTGAATACTATTTCCCCTTGATAGTTTGCAAAACACTTTTCTGTTACTTCCTGAGCTACTGAATCAGAAAGGTTTTGCCCATGTTTATATCTTTGAAGTATTTTTTTTCAGGTTTTCAGCTAGTAGTCTAAACAAACCTTACATGAAGGTATTTGATCTATTTTATTTGATTTTTGTACAGTGTAAAAATAGAGATTAATTTCATTTTGTACATGCGGATGTCTAGTTTTCCCAGTAGCATCTGACAAAGAGGCTTTTCCCTTGTTGCTGTAAAATTACAAAAAAGGCTGTCTCTTACCCGGCGCTATTTTTTTATAATTTTACAGCAACATTCCCTAATGTATGTTTTTAGCACATTTGTTAAGAATTAGAGAAGCGAAGCTCTATGTACTTGTTTTGTGAATGTGCTCTGCATTATAATTTGAAGTCAGCTAGTATGATTTTTCAGGGATGCTTTTTTTTTTTCTAGATTTTCTTTGGCTATTCAGAATATTTCGCTGGTGGTGGCGGCGGCTTACACCTTTAATCCCAGCACTCAAGAGGCAGAGGCAGGCAGATTCTGTGAGTTCGAGGCCAGCCTGGTCTACACAGCGAGTTCCAGGACAGCCAGTTGCACATGGAGAAACCATGTCTCAAAAACAGAATATTTCATGTGTCTGAATTTTAGGACTTTTTTTTTTCCTATTTCAGAAGAGTATCTTTGGAGATTTGATAGATATTGTATTGAATTTGTAGGGTGCCTTAGGCAACATGACCATCCTTCTGATGATCCCTGAACATCTAAGGTCACTTAATTTTGTAATACTTTTGAGTATTTGATAATTTTCATTTTTGAAGGTCTTCAGTATATTTGATTATTTATATCTTGGTATTTTGCTCAAAGAACAGAGGACTTCTTCAGTGAGGCAGATCAGAGCAACAGAAAAAGAAGTTATCCTCTCCTTCATGTAATCAAACATGAACAAAATACATGTTAAAATTCTCAGGAGTTAGGAATTTTACACAATCCACAAAACCATACCCTAAATCAACCAGTAACTGTAACTTTTGGTGACTGTTTGCTGACTTTATTTTTCTTCAGTGACCTCACTTCAGCAATTGGAATTCAATTTACAATGAATTACAACAAAATTATTCTAAAACTATATTTCCTCCAAATATAAAACTTAAAAACAGTAAGTTTTTTTTAAAAAACACAAGAGAAAAATCTTTTGAATTATACAGATATTTCTTAGCCACATTCCAAGAGCTTGATCCAGGAAAATTTGAAATGGGAAAGTTGTACCTTAATCAAAATAAAACTTTCGATTTTCAATAGTACTATATACATCAAAGACAAGGAAAAATTTCCTCAATTTAGAAAACTGTCTGTACGTACATAGGTATTTACAGGAAAATGAAAGCTTAACACAATGTTCATAGTAGTTGAATATTGTAATAGCTTCTAATTAGGCACACCACATCCATCATCAGCCAAGTGGATAGCTAAACAATGAAGCAGTACTACTAAAACGGAAGCTTACCAAAACCGACGACATTAAAAGGTTGATGAGTCTTAAACAGACCGTGCAAGATATGAGAGCTAACATCTTATTTCACTTCACAGCTCTTAAAAGCAAAAAAGTTAATCTACAGTGAGTGAAAGCAGGCCAGTGGGTTCTGGTAAATGAGCTTATGCTCCAGAGGGAAAGATTTTTCAGTGATTCCCCCACAAAATGCTGATGCTTCCTTTTTATTGTGCATATTATTTTCCAGGTATAATTTTATATGAATTTTATTAAACTGTATTTAAATACATCATATTTATCAAATATGTTATACTTCAAGAAAATTTGTTTTGTTTTAAAGAGATATTTTCTAGGCAAGTTGTTATACATAAATTTGTAGTTCTCTTGTATTGATGGGAAGCATTGTTACTAGTTATACCGGAACATGCAGATTGGGAATCCTTAACAGAGGTGGTTCAGGATCTGAGTAGCTTTTTTTTTAATTGGATATTTTTTATTTACATTTCAAATGTTATTCCCTTTCCTGGTTTCCAGTCCATAACCCCCCTATCCCATCTCCCCTCCCCCTTCTTCTATGAGGGTGTTCCCCCTCCCCAACTACCCACCCCTTCCTACCTCCCCTACATCCCCCTATACTGGGTGTCCAGCCTTGGCAGGACCAAGGGCTTCTCCTCCCACTGGTGCCCAAAAAGACATAGCAGCTGGAGCCATGGGTCTGTCCATGTATAGTCTTTTGGGTAGTGGTTTAGTCCCTGGAAGCTCTGGTTGGTTGGTACTGTTGTTCTTGTGGAGTTGTAAGACCCTTTAGCTCCTTCAATCCATTCTCTAACTTCTCCAATGGGGACCATATTCTCAGTTCAATGGTTTGCTGCTAGCATTAGCCTTTGTGTTTGTCATGCTCTGGCTGAGCCTCTCAGGAGACAGTTATATCAGGCTCCCGTCAGCATGAACATCTTGGCTTCATCAATATTGTCTAGTTTTGGTGGCTGTATATATATATGGGCTAGATTCCCAGGGGGGGCAGGCTCTGAATGGTCATTCTTTCAGTCTCTGCTCCAAACTTTGTCTCCATATCGCTTCCTATGAATATTTTTATTCTCCCTTTTAAGAAGGACTGAAGCATCTGCACTTTGGTTGTCCTTCTTCTTGAGTTTCATGTGGTCTGTGGATTATATCTTGGGTAATCTGAGCTTTTGGGCTAATATTCACTTATCAGTGAGTGCAAACCATGTGTGGGTTTTTTTGTGATTGGATCTGAGTTCTTTAGATAACAGATGTGAGGTTCCCCAAACCTCAAGGATTGCCATCAGCTGACGGTTACAGTATGTGATCCAATCAATGATGCTTTTCTGCAGCCTGAATTCACAGTCTGTGTCATCTGGATCTGAGGAGTTTGTTCTGTAAGGTGTTTTAATTGTACATACACATCACAGACAGAACAGTTTGAAATCTAGTTTGCTATTGTCCCAACTGTTTCTGGTAACTCTGACAAAGATTTTAGGCAATAATTTTATAAATGTTTATATAAATATAATTTTGAATAAGGCTCACACACTGAGTAGGGTTTTAAAAAGTCTCTTATTTCCATATGTTTTGATGAGATAACCTCATGCAAGTCTCATCTTAAACTTCAATAAAATTTAATATGATTCTACTTGTTTGGAAGCTTGGAATGCCTCCCCTTGTGGTGAACAATTAGATGTAGGACCAATGGTTTGGTAAATAGATGAAAAAATATGAAAACCACATAACCCAAGTAGTTATACAATACTAAACAAACCTTCTGAAAAATATTTTTAGGACTATATTCTGTCCAAAGTTCATGAAATCAGCAGTTTTCCCATAAATTATTTTTTGATGGCTCAATATTCTGGCCTTTCATGTCTAAAATTACAGTTGAAAAGCCTGTATTTATATTATAGAAACTGCCTTTTCTTTGCTTTCCACTAAATTTTTTTGATAATGGATTAAAAGGTTCTCCCTACTGTTAGAAAGATTATTCCATTATAATGGAGAAAAATCTCTAAATAGCAGTTTCTGTATGTTATAGATAGACTGAAATTAATCAAAGTTTTTAAAAACGTGTAATAGACACATTTCATACAAAACATAAAAAGAATCAATATTATGAAAGTGCTCATAGCAAAAGTGGTAGGCATTACCTTCTTAACCAGTATTCTGTCAGCAATTCGGAGGGTAGATATTAATGGTGTATATTCATTGATATTATCCCAAGCTGTACTTCTTTTGTTTTTAATTTCAAAATTATTTTATGTGTATGACTGTTTTATTTATGTGTGTACCACATGTGTGGGCAGCATCCATGAAAACCGGAAGAGAAGCTGGAGCTGGAGAGAACGGTGAGCTTGGGGGTGCAGGGGACTGATCCCAGATCCCTCTCAGGTGCAAGTGTTTATGTACTGGAATTCTTCTTCTCTCTCTCTCTCTCTCTCTCTCTCTCTCTCTCTTCTCCTCCATCTCTCTTTCATAAAGGGGGCTTATTTGGGGGAAGGGAACAGAGTGATGGTTTGGAGAAGGGGTAAAGACAGACAGACAGGAGCAGAACCATGAAGATAGAGAAGTGGGGGGACAGAGAAGAACAGAAAGGAGAGAGAGAGAGAGAGAGAGAGAGAGAGAGAGAGAGAGAGAGAGAGAGATCACATGTGAGAACAGAAAGAGAGAGCTGAAGTGGGGCAGTCCGTTTATTTGCATCTACACACCTGGCAGCATGTGATGGTGTCAGGTGATGACTTAAGCCATTGCTAGGTCCCTGGGAGGAGACTGTTGTAAGCCAACATTCCTCCTTCTTTGTTCAATTAAAAATAATGAACTAGGAAGGGGTGATGGTAGGGCAAGAGTGTGGACCTTCTTGCTGACTGGAGGCAATGTCATCTTTGGGAACCCTAAGAAAACTGGGATGCTGGTGAAGTGCTGGGAGACATGGCTGTTTCACTCTTGTTCAGGATCTGTGGGACCATCTGTGGCTAGAACTGTGCAATCCCAGCCAGTAGAGTCCAAAAGGGTGGACGAGCACCTCTGAGTCGCACTCTGAAGCTGCCCTGGATACAGGTTTTGAGTAAACACCTGAGCTTGGCAGGTGTTATACATACACATATTAGAGGCAGACAATAAAGTACGTTAAGGAGAAAACCATTGTCTTGTGTGTACATGGTCTCAGTAGGTGTAGACTGCTGATTGGCAGGGGTATTTATCTAGAGTCTGTTTAACCCATGAAAGGTGGATCTGAGTAGATTTTCTGAAGATTACAAGAATCTTTCCAAGTTTACACAAAAGGACAGATTTTAGACATGCTAAATTATTAGTAGTCTATACTGAAGTTAAGTAGGAAAGGGTAGTAGATATCATATCTATGTAATAGTACAGGCTAGGTATTAGTCCTTGAGCAGTTTATCTTTAGAAGCAGTTGGGTTACATTGGAAGAGTATCACCTACATAAAATCTAAATACCACAGTAAAACATGGTTTTATTTTATGGCTTAGCTTGAACTCTAGATGAATATGTAGTTTTTGTTAATAATGAATCCATATTTTTCAAATATTAAACATTTTAATGACTTAATTGTACAAATCGGTATATTTTCAGGATCATAGCCTGTTTTTCCTAAATGTATTTGCTCTGTTTCTAGGCCCTCCACTTGTACTTCACATTTTGTTCTTTGATCTGATAAGGCCCTTCTTCGTTATTATTTTTATGGATGTGCCTTGAACTTAAACTTCTTTCAAGGAGACAAAGATTCTTCCAGCTCGTTTTCTAAAATCCTGTTCTTACAGTAGAAAGAGTTGTGTTTCCAGGTCATTTTGAAGTGCCAATTCTTCTCTGTGTGTGGTTTGTTTTGAGCTTTAGGTTTTTACTTATAATTTTACTTTAATATTAGCAATGTTCTTCTCTGTTTTTTCTCCTTCCTCATAGCCTCTATGTTTTCTCCTCCCTTCCTTCTCTAGATATATGCTCTAAAGAAGTATAGTCTAATGAAAATGCATTTGAGCCAACTATAGAATTAATTACTTTTTAATTTAAAATCCAACCAGGAGAGAGAAATCACACAATGATTTAAAAGTAGATACTACTTTAGTTGTAACTATAACAATAATCTAAAAGGTATCTAAAGGTCTGAAGGACTCTAAAAGTATCCCAGACTTGGAGAAAACTAGCCAAAGAAAAATAAGTTTGGGAGACTTTGCCTTAAAGAGTAAAGTTTATACATCTTTGACAAAATCTCATTTCAGCTACTGTTGACCAAAAGGTTTGCAAGGCTGTCAGTTCCTCACAGGGTCCTCAGTGACTAAGTAGCAAGGAATATTTTGTGGAATGGATTGTGGTTAGTCATGCTAGTTGGTTCTCAGGATGGTCATCTACTCTTGAGGGAGATTTTGGAAATCAAAAGAAAGTAAATTAAAGACAGACACGTTATTGAATAATAAGACTTAGAAGAAAGTAATCCAGAAATTTTACCACAGTAGGCCCTGAGAAGAGAAACATAGCTGAAGCAGAAAGCAAAAGCTTTCAAATAGCTTTTATGAATATGATAGAGGTCCTTAAAGATGAAATGAATACATATCTTAAAGAAATCTATTAACTCATGAACAAACAGTGAAGGGAAATGAAAAAAAACATTTTGAAACCAGAAAGTAGAAATCAAACCAATGAAGAAAATATAAAATGGGGGAAATCTGGGAAATGAGAATTTAGAAACTCAAACAGAAACCTCAGAGGCAAGCGTCACCAACAAAAAAGAAATTCCCATTGGCACATTATATTCAAAACACTAAATGTACAGAACAAAGAAAGACTATTAAAAGCCACAAGGAAAAAGACAGACTAACATGTAGAGACAGATCTATTAAAAAACCACTTGACTTTTCAACAGAATGTGTAAAAGCTAGAAGAGCCTGGATAGATGTGCTCTAAGAGATCACAGATACTAGTCTAGACTACTGTACCCAGAGAAATCATTAATCACAATAGATTGAGAAATAAGATATTCCACCATAGAACCAAATTTAGCAATATTGATCTACAAATCTAGCCCTATAGAAGGTACTGGAAGAAAAATGTCAGTCTAAAGACCTTAAGCATACCCAGAAAAACACAAGGAATACATAAGCTCACACCAACAAATTCATAGGGAAAATACACACACACACACACACACACACACACACACAAACACACACACACACACCACCACCACCACCACCATCACCAAAGCAATAGCAACAATAACAACAGCATAATAGGAATCAACAGACATTGTTCATTCATATCTCTCAAAATTAATGAAAAGACACAGACAATACACTAATGGGCGCAAAAACAGGATCTATCCTTATGTTGCATCTAAGAAAGAGACCTTAACATCAAAAATAGACATCACTCAGGACAAAAGGATAAGAATGATATTACAAGAAAATGGACCAAGAAGTAACCTGGTAGAGCCATTTTAATATCTGACAAAATAGACTTTAAACCAAAACTAATCAAAAGAGATCAGAAAGGATCAAAAAAAAAACCTACTAAGAGGTCAAATATCCCAAATGAAACCAATAGGTGTTTATAGCACCTTTTATACATAGAATATACCTTTACAGCACTGCACAGAACTTCCTCCAAAATTATCACATACTTGGACACAAAGTTAGTCTTAATAGATACAAGAAATTCAAATAACTCCTTACATCCTATCTGACCACCATAGATTAAAGCTGGACATAAATAATAGAAACACCAGAAAATTTACAAACTTGTAGAAATGGAACAGCTCACTATTGAGTGAAAAATGGGTCAAAATAGACATTAAGAATGAAATGAAAGACTTTCTAGATTGAATAAAAATGAATATACAAGACACCCGAATTTATGGGACAAAATGAAGGTGGCCTTAAGTTCCAAGTTCATAGTGCCTACATAAAAAATTGGAGCGATGTCTTATTAGTAACATATGGGGCCCCTACAAGATCTAGAATAAAAGAAAGAAATCATACCCAGAAGGAGGGATGGTAGTAAATAAACTCAGGGCTGAAATTAATAAAATAAAAACAAAATATAAGAATCAATGAAACAAAGATGCTTTTCTTTGAAAGAATCAGCAAGATAGACAAACCCTTGCACAAATTAACTAAAAGGCAGAAAAAGAATATACAAATTAACAATATTAGAGATGGAAAGGGGGACCTAATAGCATACCCTGAGAAAATCCAAGCCTGTGCCCAGAGCTGATCCTGTGACACAGCTTTCTGTCCCCAGATCCCATGGGTAGAGAGCTGGATTCCCAGAAGTGCAGACAACCCTGAGAGCATAAGTGAGACTGCCACTTCTGCTTATATTCCTGGCCTAAGAGGAACCCACCTGGAGCCCTCTGGACACCGGGACCAAGAAGCAGTCTGGGACAGGATCCTTCCAGTTTTTGCCTGCTCCCAGAGCTGACACTGTGACAGAGCTCTCTGTACCCAGATCCTGCTGGAGAAAGCCGGTCTCCAGGAGTGCTGACACACAGGCTTACAGGAGGGTCAAGCCACTGTCAGAGACAGCAAGACCAGCTAACTCCAGAGATAAGCAGATGGCAAGAGGCAAGGGCAAGAACCTAAGCAACAGAAACCAAGGCCACTTGGCATCACCAGAACCCAGTTCCCCACCACTGCAAGCCCTGGATACCTCAACACACCTGAAAAGCAAGATTTTGATTTAAAATCGTAACTCGTGATGATGTTAGAGGACTTTAAGAAGGACATAAATAACTTCCTTAAAGAAATACAGGATAACACAGGTAAACCAATTTTCCTTATGAACATGGATGCAATATTTCTTTTTATTCTAAAGCAAAATTTCTTTAATAAAATATTTGCAAACTGAATCCAAAAACACATCAAAGTGTCATATACCATGGTCTATTGACTTCATCCTAGAAGTGCAGGGATGGTACAACATATGTAAATCGATAAATGTAACCTACCATATAAACAAACTGAAAGAACCTCATTATTATCCCATTAGATCATAAAAGACCTTTGAAAAAATCTAACACCCCTTCATGATACAATTTCTGGAGAGACTAGGAGTAGAAGGGTCTTATCTCAACATAATGAAGGCACTTTCCAGCAAGCTCATAGCCAATATCAACTTAAATGGAGAGAAACCCAAAGCGATTTCACTAAAATTAGGAAGAAGGCAGGAGGCTGTTCAATCTCTCCATATCTATCAGTATAGTACTTGATCTCAGCTACAGCGATAAGACAATGGAAGGAAATCAGTAGAATGAACATTACAAGGGAAGTCAAATATCTTTATTTGCCATTGATATAATAGTATACATAAGTGACCCTAAAATCTTACTCATAAACACTTTCAGCAAAGTAGCAGGAAACAAAAACTAACTCACAAAATTCAGTAGGGTGCTAATATATGAATGACAAAATGATTGACAAAGAAATCAGAGAAGCAATGCCTTTAGTAGGGGTGTCAAATAATATAAAACATCTCAGGGATACTTAATTGGGACTCTATCCAAGCAAATCAAAGACGTGTATGATAAAATCTTCAAGTCTTTGGAGAAAGATACTCAATAAGATATCAGAAAATGGAAAGATCTGCCATGTTCAAGAATCTGTAGGGTTAACATAGTAAAAAATGACCATCCTTTGGAAAGGAATCTACTGATTTAATGCGATTCTCATAAAAATTCTAATATAATTTTTCACATATCTTAAAAGAACATTTCTTCCTAAAACAAAAGAATATACCTTCTTCTCAGCACCTCATGGTGATGAAGACCCAGAAATGAACCCAAACACCTATGGCTACCTGATCTTTGACAAAGGAGCCAAAAGCATTCAGTGGAAAAAGGACAGCATTTTCTAGAAATGGTGCTGGCTCAAGTGTGGTGGCTGCATGTAGAAGGATATAAATTGATCCATTCTTATCTCTTTGTATAAATCCAAGTGGATCAAGGACCTCGACATGAAACCAGATACACTAGGTCTAATAAAGGAGAAAGTAGGAAAAGCATCTAACAAATTGGCACAGGGGAAATGTTCCTGAACAGAACACCAATGGCCCAGACTCAAAGATCAACTATAGACAAATGGGATCTCATAAAATTGAAAAACTTCTGTAAGGCAAAGGACACTGTCAGTAGCACAAAACGGCAACCTACCGATTGGGAAAAGATCTTTACCAATCCTACATCTGAGAGAGGGCTAATATCTAATATACATGAAGAACTCAAGAAATTAGATGCCAGAGAACCAAATAACCCTATTAAAAATGGAGTACAGAATTAAAGTATTCTCTGTGGAGAATCTCAAATGGCTGAGAAGCACCCAAAGAAATGTTCAACATCCTCAGTTATCAGGAAGATGTGAACCAAAAAGACCTGAGATTTCACCTCACCCCAGTCAGAATGGCTCAAATAAAAAACTCAGATGACAGCAGATGCTGGCGAGGATGTGGAGAAAAAGGAACACTCCTCCATTGCTGGTGGGATTGCACTCCAACCTCACCAGCTGTATCAGCTTCGTTGACCCCTCCAATCTTAACTGAGTATCTACTAGATTTACTTTAAAACGCCCATTAAATGTACACCAATAGGAATTTGATTTTATAATAGTCTTGAATCCAGAGTATTGTTCGTGCTAGGCAAGTACCCTATCACTGAACCCCCTTCTTCTCTAGAATCTCTTTAAAAAAAATCTGCAACAGCCCGGGATGGAGAGATGGCTCAGCAGTTAAGAGCACTGGCTAGTTTCACAGAGGTCTTGAGTTCAATTCCTAGCAACCACATGGTGGCTCACAACTGCCTGTAGTGGGATCTGATGCCCTCTTCTGGCGTGTCAGGGCAGTGTACTCATACACATAAAAACCTGTAGCAGCTGTGATAAACTCAGCATGTGTCAGTACGCAGATCTTGGGTTTCACAATCATTTGTTTTATTTTTATTTTGCTTCAGAGAAGGGGAGTCTGATGGCATGTGTTCCTGGTAGAATATATATGTCTGCCAAATTTGGTCACAGAACCAGTTTTTCCTTGGATTTTTTTTTTCTGTTATACTTGTATTGAGTTTTCTTGTTGCAATACCACATTTCATTTCTTTCCCCCATGGTAGATCAGTTCCTAACATCACATTACCATAAATAATTGTTGTACAACGCTCTAGCAGTTGAGAACCTAAATATCCATTAAGTGTCTCTTAATGCTGTATTTGGCATTGCCTACATTGATATATGTAACTTCAAAGGCTGATATTTCATGTTTTTCCTTTGGTATTTAAATTAGATGTCAAAGGAAAAAGCCCTTTAATCCCAAATTAAGAGGCCGCTAATTTTCCCACAGACTTACTAATGAAGTACATCAAGCCATTATAGTATAGTTTAAATTCTGAGTGAATATCAAGTACTGCTTAAATAGTCATTAAAAAATACTTATTGAAAGAAAAAACATTCCCATGAAATATATGAAAATTGATGCTACCATTACAAAGTCATTTGAAGAATAACTTGCGATTTGCTGTAAAATCCATCATAACGTTTTGCTTTACAAATGTTTCGAGCACTATGAAAGAGTTGTCCTTTTCTGCCCTATAGCCATGAATCTTGCCATCTTTGGCAATTCATATGGGCTGTTGAAGTTATACATAAATAACACTCCATCACACTTCCAGTCAACAGCTAATATGAACAATAAGCACGCTTGGATACCAGTCAATGTGATGTACAATCTGTAGGCTGATTAAAATGTAAATCGTAGTGGAATAGAAATTACTTTCAATGCATAATAATTAAGCCTATTAAGTGGCACTGCTTACATTTAGCAATTTGGGAAGTCAAACATATTTTTCTCAAAATAAGTTTTGAGGCTGTCTTTTCTCCAAACCAACATCTTAGCATGGTACATTAAAGATCACCAACAATTGTTTCTCCTTGAGAGATAAGTCATGAGCTCCACCCCAAGATGAACGAGCTTGTGACTTCTTTCACCAGCAGAACATAAAAATGTGATGTTGTGACATTCCACTTCAGCTCTTAGATTTGGTCTCTTGTATATTAGAAGCCTAACCATGCTGATGTAGAAGGGACGTGACAGAACACCAGGTTAGTCACCCACAGAGCCACTTGGCTCATCAACCTGCAGAATGTGTAAAACAATGTATTCTTGTCTTATATCTTATATCTTCTTAAATCTGACTGTTTGATATGCAATATTTAATGTCATTAATACTTGATCCCTAAATTATAGTTCAGAGTTGCACAATGCACAAGAGTTAAAGTCCAATATGTCAGTGGCATGGCTCTCCTTTTCCTGAGCATATGTTCTTTCTACCTGTAATAATTAGAAGAAAAAATTAGGAGGAATCAGAGACAGAATGTTGAATAGCAGAGCACTATGGGACTGCTATGATCTTTCAGCTAAAGAATCCCAGGAAGAATAAAGAAACAATTGTGTCTGTAACCAGGGATGTGGTGGTTTGAATAGGAAAGGCCCCCATAGATTCGTGTGCTTGAATACTTGGCCCATAGGGAGGGTGTAGCCTTGTTGGAGGAGGTGACATGGTGGAGACAGGCTTCAAGGTCTCATGTGCTCAACAGGTCTAGTACGGCATTGTCTCCCTGGTGCCCGTAGATGAAGATGTTAAAATCTCAACTCCTTCTCCAGAACCACGTCTGCCTCAGGCTGCCAGCTGCCTTGTTTCCCATCACGAAAATAGTGGACTAAGCCTCTGAAACTGTGAGCCAACCCCAGCGAAATATTTTCCTTTTTAAGATTCGCTGTGGTCATGGTGTCTCTTTACAACAATAAAACCCTAAGATAGACGTTGATATCAGGCATTACTGTGCTAGGCCTGACCTTTTTTTTTTTTTTTTTTTTTTTTTTTAAGGAATTTGGACATTTTGAGTTTGAAAAGCAGTGGGATGCTATGAGCACCGCTCAACAGGCCAGACTGGTATAAGAATTAAAAACAGTGGTGCTGAAGGTGATTTGACTTGTGGGACCCTGGCTCAAGAGGTTTTAGAAGAGAAGAATTTTAGTATGTTGCCTATACATCATTCTTGTGATATTTTGATAAAGAATGTGGCCGCTTTTTACCCTTGTCAAAAAGGTTTCCCTGAGATTAACATAAAGACATTTGAATTAATTCCATCACCAGAGGAAATCTCAAATACACCCTCGTATTGACTGTTGTGTGGTTGTTAAGTGTTCACTCTGGTGAAGATCTACAGTGAAAAGGAGCATGCTGAGCAAGGGAAATATAAAATGCACAGACTAAGGAGGAAAAGGGCACCAGAAAGTGGAGTGGAGCTAAGTCCAGAGTTCAAGGAGATAAACAGATTAAGAAATGGAATAAGGCAAAGACCGGCTAAGCTTCCAATTCCTGAAAAGGGATTAAAGAACAGCCTGGGTTCGGGAATAAAGGTTACGCACACCTTCATTCCAGCACTCAGAAGATCTGGCAGATCTCAAAGTTCCAGGCCAGCTTGGTGTACAGAGCAAGATCTAGGACAGCCAAACTTAGGCAGTTAAGGAAAACACCAAAAACAGAAAGCTGGTGAAGACGCATGCTCTAACCTGGCAAGCAGCAGACTCTGGCAGCCTCGGCCACATGGTTGTGCCTTTAAAGTCAAGGATAGACGGAAAGGTTTATGGGATCTCGCTCTGCCACTAAGGAGAGCTACTGGGGCTAGGGTGTTCCTGCACGGAGGCCTAGAACGGTGTGAAGCTATGAAGGTGAAGCCTGGATTGCCCCCGAGACTCCAAGATGGTGGAGATATTAGAATCATGGAATACTGGTCAAGGGAAACTGCTAACACGGAGCGGAGCCAGCCCAGGAGAAAGAAATGTGTTACAGTCAACAAAGTTGGAAGGAGTTGGAGAACTGAAGAGCGCTTGGACATCAGACATGGAGAGGCAGAGTTTGAAGGTTGCCTAGCTGGTTTTTGATCTTGATTTGGTCCAGTATTTCCTCAGTATATTCCCTTTCCTCCCTTTTGGAATGGTAATGCATATCCTGTGCCAGTGTACGTTGGATGTATGTTATCTGTTTTATGATTTTGATTTTATAGGGGATTACAGATAAGAGATTGCATGAAAGTCAGAAGAGACTTTCAACCTTGGAGTTTAGAATAACTTGAGAGTGTTACAGACTATATGGACTTTTGAAGCTTGAGTGAATGCATTTCTGCACCATGGTACGGCTACAGGGTGTTGAGGCCAAGGAGTAGAATGTGGTGGTCTGAGTCGGATTGGCCTCCATAGACTCATGTGCTTAAATACTAGATCTATAGGGAGTGGCACTATTAGGAGTTGTGACCTTGTTGGGATAGGTGTGGCCTTGTTGAGGAAGTGTGTTACTTTGGAGGCAGTCCTTTAGGTCTCACATGTTCAAGCTAGGCCTAGGGTGTCAGTCTCTCTCTGTTGCCTTCAGATCAAGATGTAGAACTCTCAACTCTTTCTCCAGCACCACGTCTGCCTGAATGCTGCCATGTTTCCCGTCATGACAATAATAGATAAACCTCTAAACTGTAGGCCAGCTCCAGTGAAATATTTTCTTTCATAAGAATTGTTTTTTAAAATATGGCCTCTTATTACAGCAATGAGACACTAAGACAAGTGATAAATGTTATTATTCTGAACATGACTCAGCTCCAGTGAGCTGAAGGGTGTATTTCCCAGTAATTATTAACCACCCTTCAGAGAGCATTCAGCCTCTCTTTGAAGATGCATACAGACCTATTTTCTACCTTTAATTCCTTCTTTCTTTCCTTTCTTCCTTCCTTCCTTCCTTCCTTCCTTCCTTCCTTTTTTTTTCTTTTTTTCTTTGTATGCAGTCGTTTTGTATCTCCCTTTGGAACTGTGTGTATGTTATGAGAAAAATGCATTGCTGCTGTCTCAGGCAAATTACCTAGATCACTGACCCTGTGAGGTAATGGAGGTAATGGTGGCCACCATTGCTTGAGTCTTCCGTATGAAGAACAAATGTGTGAAACATCTCAAGGGAGTGACTAGCTGATACTATTTGCTTAGCTTACTAAATCAGTAATACTATAATCATTCAATATAGTTGATGCAGAGAGGAAGAAAGATTGCTGAGAAAGGGAATAGGACCACATGTCCATGGCTTCTGAATGAGTAAACTTCAGCCAGGCAAAGGACCTAGAGGGATATCCATCTTTCTTATTGCTATTTGTAAGCTTTCCTAGAGGTGTTGTAGACTATCTTTTCAAATAAGGAGTAACCCTTGGAGTTCCCATCTCAAATATTTACTGTGCATTTCTTCTTTTTACTAGAGTATGGTTGCATTTTCAAAGAACATATCCCTTGTAGTGTGGACCAGGGCAAAAGTCCTGAGGAATCCTTAGATTCGTAATTGAAGGCATGGATTTAAGTGAGATGAAATTTCCTTTGGAGTCGCAGAGATGAGAAAAGTATTCTTCATACTGTGGAGCACTTGTGATTTTAATAAACCTCTCATGCATTAACCTATGCCATCGCTTGCCTGCAAGTCCTTATTTCCTGTAACATGCTTGTTAGGGTTAGCCAATGCCAGGCTGAGTCACTCACCTCTTTTTCCCTTCTGACTTAGACTGTTTGCATTCCTCCTGGCTTCTTTTCTACCCTTGAATATATCTCTTCCCTGGAAAAGATGCCCCCTTCTCTAGTGCTTCTGTGACTACCTGTACTTCCTTCCATTCAGTACTGGAGAACCTTTGTGTGCTCATCTCCTCGGTGTGGGCACATTGCTTGGTGTTCAGAAAGTCCTCAGTAGATATTTATAAGTTAGTGAATGATGAGGTGCCTATAAGCAGGCGATCAGTTCCAGTGATGTTGGTCATTCCTGCCACTGCCAGCAACGTAACCTCTGTCTCCCCTAACAACTTCTTTTAAAAGTATTATATATATAATAATATACAAATATATTATATATATATATACATTTTTTCTCCTTCACTTTGACTTTAGCCTTGGTGTTTTCATGCCTGTCACCTTGACATCAAATATTAAGATTTTCAATTGCCTTTTTGTTAAACAATATGTTGTTCTTAAAACAAAATTTTAATCAAAATAATCAAATTTACATTGCAAATATCGATGCTCTCTTAACACTTTAAGAGCACACTGCACTCTGTAGTATTCTGGAAAGGAGCTGACCTATTTTCAAAGGTAATAAATAGTCTTAACAACAAAGGATGTAAACACCTCATGAAACAAAAAGTCTCTAGTCATGTAAGTGTCTTGTGGCTAAACATTTCAACAGGATCAACCTTCGTTTCTTTGATCTCTAGGTTTTTTACCTTTGAATGTCTACACCTGGCATCTGCAGTAAAATACACAGCATCTGGGTTACAGAGAACAAATAACCCACACTCAGACAGGTCTCTAAGAATAACTCCTTGGGAGTGAATTGCCTCGGACTGTAGTAGAGCTTTCTATGAGTCAAGAAGCCATCTTGCACTCCTTTTAGCTATTTTGACTCTTCTTAATATCACTTTATTTCTAAACAGCGTTGACCTAGTGTATTTGGTAAGAATGACTGGTTTTTGTCTGTGAAGTTTATGGAGAGCTTTCTGTTGCTTCAAAGGATTGATAAAACTCAAAGAAGTGTGACTCCGTAGTAAGGAACTGTAAGGATTGTCCTTAGGTTATTTATTGTTTCCAAGTGTTAGGTGTCTGAGAAAAATGTAAAACTAAAATAAGGTAAATTATTTTTCCAAATGTCTGTCATCATGACTTCTTTCTCCTAAAACTTTTATGATGAAAGGGTTAGAAAAAGTTCAGGAGTTAGAACAAACAAACAAACAAACAAACAAAAACCCTGAAGGGAAATAGTTTGTTGCTTAAAATTGAATAATCACACACACACACACACACACACACACACACACACACACTCCATAGTTTGTGTTGAAAGGCAACATATTTTTGGAGATGAACAGCTACATAACTTGATGCTGGAAGAACACATGTAGCTGTTGTGTCTACAAAGCCAATTAAAACTTCCTTTGTTCATACTATAAAATTGATTATATGTTACTAAAGCAATTCATATCATTATTATTTTTAGTCTTTAATTAAAACTATTTTCTTATGGGTTGGAGTTTGAATGACATACATGACTTTTTAACTTTTAAAATGGCTATTGTTTAAAATAAACAGGCAAAGCACATATACTGAACATGAATGGGTTCATATAAATTAAAAGGGATTCATTCAGACAATGCTTTAGTTCCTGACTTTTTTTTTTAAACTTCATTTCTGTTCATCTAAATATCCAGATGTTTGATGTTACATGTGATTGTATGAAGGCTCTGATCTGAAATCCTATGGCTTACTGGATTACCCTTTACCCACATGGTTTAAATTAATAATAAAAAAAATGAGCCCCGGCATTCTTGCAACAAAAGAACAAGACTTTATTGTATAACAGAATTGCAGATGTGGAAAGGTGCTCATAATGTTGATGGAATATTTTTGTTTCCTAGAGCATCTGGCATGCCACAAGATCTCTGTGTTATCAGGACCTAACGCTAGACAGCCTTGGTCAGTGATTAATTTAATATTCAGGGAAACTTTTAAAAGCCTTGTGCCATTCATCATCATAATGTCATTTTTACAATCCTAAAATGATTTACAAAGTCAACTTTCCCCTACAATTTCTAAAATAATATTAAGACATCAAAACATTTCAGATACAAACTTCAAAGGGCAACCAAATCAGGGATCTCTGGCTAAACCGGTTTCGATCATTTAATATCCTCCAGTTTTTTTTAAGATTTAACTATAGTCTATAGAATCTTTGGAATCTGACTAAGGAAGTATTATATAATACAACATGGCAATTTCCAGAGGGAGGATGGCAGAGCCTCCACAGTGAAGGGGGTAGCTGGCATCATGTTTGATTTTGCAACTTTGCAGCAAGTGCTTACGACATGTCAAGAGCATGTGAGAATATCCCAATGTGGACAGTGAGCTCTGCTAATCAGAGAGATAGATGTCAGCTCATGAGCATGGCAGGACATTCATTCAGAAACCTCGTTTTCTTCTGTTCAGTCATCACATGACAGTGAGGCCAGGCTCAGGGTTTGGATGGAGGATCATGAATGAGTGTCTGAAGGGGTAGAGATACCAGAACTCATTCCGTAGCAGCCACACAGGGCATGCTTCCAAGACCTGTGGGCTTTCTAGGGACAGTACTGATTTCTGGGTGCTTTTGCAGCAGCACGAAGTGGCAAGTAAGTCACAGAAAACATTACTGTGCCTGTAGGAATATTCTTGTCTGTACCCACCAGACGGCTCATGAGAAATGAGCATGTTCTGAAAGAAACGCAGACAACTGAAAACTGAAGCAAAATAAAGTAAATGAGTTGACGCATTTTAGTATTCAGATTCGATCAAGTGTGATCATGTTAAGAAATGACCTTT